>NC_056751.1:650082083-650257083 GCF_019279795.1 Protopterus annectens | reverse complement strand
GAGTCAGTCCCTGTAATGATTCATCAAACCAAGCTGTATACGTACACGGACCAGTAGGTTGTGCAAACCTGATAACCCATGGGTTGACACAACGTACGACATGGGTCTTGACACATGGAGAGTGGGCAGAGTGTAGTGGTGTGGTTAGACCCCACCTGCACCCACAGTAAGGATGAGTGCTGTAGAGGAGAGGCAGGTGGGGGAACTATGGGTATGCAATTATGGGCCTAAGCGTGCAGATTCTGGCTGGCGCACTTGTATTAGGACTGCCTCTGGGATGTAAGTAATATTCCGAAATGGGCAGAGCTAACTCCCATACCTCTCAACCCCTAAGAGCAAAACCATTGGACAGAACTTAAACTGTTGGGGGAACAAATAGGGACAAAAAGCACATATTCCACTTATAACCTTAGAAAGCTGATAGAATAATTGGTATGCATTAGCATGACTCGGCTGAAGGATGTGGGGTCCTAAACCCAATTACGTGTCTGTATTTAATGGTGTCAGTTCCCAGTTATTTGCCAGACAGGTGCAGATTGTAAGAGGAACACACCAATAGTATGAAGCAAACTTTGGACAGGCCATGGATTCTGTAGAGACGAACGGCATGCTTGCGCCTAATGGGCAGCCATTCCCAATATGGGTCCCACCACAGCACAGTCCAGTTTATATGGCTAAGTACGATATGACCATATGTGTTTTTGCATAACCCACTACACAACACCTATGAACACATGGTCACAACACACCACTGTAGGCATGTAAGCCAATGTAATAGGCATCACAAGGTATTATTGTAGTCCTCACCCTCACCCAGGGGTGTGAGTGTCTGATGCAAACATCAAATGCAGTGCATTTGCAAGTGCGGGAGAAAGTGGGTATAAGCCTGTTTGGCCGCCGGTTTGCGAGAACCACACTGGTGAAGCAATATAGGGGCTAACTGAGTGTAAGAAACTGAAACCGGAGGCTAGCATTGCTTAGCTCTGTGCAAACCTGCACACACCTGCTCACAACTGCTTTAATGTGCCTTAATTACTCTGTACCTAACTGCGCGTGTTCTGGCTAGCAACAAAATAAACAGCCTCTGCAAGGCTAGAACTCATGACCATGTACATTACAGTCACAGCAGTTAACCACTATGCCATGATAGCAATACATATAAAGGAGGTATAAGCAAACTAATCTTCACCACAGGGAAATCAAATCAAACATGTGAACTGAATCTATGTACAGTGTAATATTCTATAACCCACCACAGACCATAAATATATGAATTGGAGTACTGCAGTAAACATAGAGTTGAGGTGCCACTGTAATAAAGTTATGAAGTCCCCAGGACCCCATACAGTGTATGTACACATGAATGATGGATACCAGACACATATATAACCTGTAATGAATAAGACATAGCTTAGCCTTTTCAAAACCGGGCAATTACAGAAAAGTGTGGGAATCCGGCCCTACTTAAACTGAAGAGGCGGAAATACAGCTCATAGCTGGTTGTAGCATAACCCTGCAGGCAGAATGGCTGGAGTGGGAGAAGGCACTCACTTTAGAGTGCAGCGCTGGGGCATCCAGGAGTCCAAATTCATAGTATGGCTCCTGGTAAAGCATCATGACAGGAAACTACTGCAGGGCCAGTACCAGGGCTTGCAGTACAAAACGGAGGCCTGGTACAGTCTCGCCCATGACCTCACTAGTGCCACAAGTATCCCCCGGACTGGTGAGCAGGTCAGGCACCACCATGCAGACCTGAAGCAGCAGAGGGGGTATGTCCTAGAACAGTGGATCCAGGAAGCAAGGCAGATGCAGAATGCCCCAGAACTGAGTAAGTACTCCTTCCACTATGTAGTTGATAATTGCCTAGCTTGTGTATACTATAGATAGGTATGGCTAAATATCACTGTACTTCTCTGACAGCTGCAGATGAGTATGCAGCGAACCAGCAAGCCTATGATGCTATGCTGCAAAGGATGCGTCATGAGGCAGGTTAGTAAATAGCCTGCATGTACTGTCATAACAAATAAATGTAAGAGCCTCAGAAAGTGTTGTACCAGTATGCAGAATTGTGTAAGATGCTGCGAATAAAGGCATAACCCCTGCATTGCTTCTGTTTACTCTGCAGTCATATGTTGTTGTACTGTTGCAGTTATTAAATAGTACTGTTGTAGTAAGCAGTGTTACCCACACTGTGGTATGCAGATAAAATGTGTATGAAGTACTGTATAACAATGTTGGAAGTGCAAACAGGTCAGTCATATTAGACATAATACATTGCAAAGTCTCACAACAATTGCCTGATAGCATAGTGTACAGTGATCTTAACTGTAATGCTTTTGTCACACACAGCAGGGCTTTGGATCCCAGGAGATCCAGTAAGTTGTATGCATAATAATTCCATAAAACTGCACACAGTTTGTTAGAATGTTCAGAGAGAAAGCTGTATGCATGTATAAACTTAAGAACTGTACAGAGTTTGCTAGAATGCTCAAATAGAAAGTGGTATGCATATTCATACCCCTCAACTGTTCCAATCTGCCCAGTATGTCCTGATAAATGGCCAACATCACCTGCCTTTTGCCCTGTTCCCCTGACAAATTAATGTGATGATCCAAGAAATGTAGGCAGCTGTTAATGACATATAACTGATAGTCAGACTTGTACATAGTCAGAAAATGTACATGCAAACATACCTGTCATCCCAGCATCTCACCCAAAGTGTATGGCAGCAGTATCAAAACATGTTGCATTAACACCTGCATCTTGTCAAGCCTGTATGTAAAACATGGGTCCCATACATACTAATCTACAAAATACCATTGTACAATATGACGCCATTGGGTGGTGTAATAATACATGTAAGGGACAGACCACTGCAGTGATTACGAATGTTGTGAAAACTACAAGGATTTATTAGTTGTTAATTGAACTCTCTCTCTCTGTCTCATACCCCTACCATATGTTCAAAAATAACCGATTTACGCAACTCATTTGGTATGTCTGCACTCCTAACCTTTGCTGGGGCATATGTCCTATTGGTTTATAAATATTCACATCTGTTTCTCTGCATGTGCCATGTTAAAATACTCCCATATTGGTGTCCTGTTGCCATCAATGAAACCTTCATGTTGTTGTAATGGCCACTGTTTACCCATATATGCATGTGTTCTGCCTGCTCTGCAACTATTTTATATCTGGTGCCCTGGGTTATTGGAATACCTATGCATGCTGTTATAACTAATCGTGAATGCTGTTGACTATTACTAACCCATATCTGCCTTAAACATGCTACAACATAGCTCATATGGGAAGGCTGGTCCCAGCGGACCCACCTGTCCCACCCCAGCTGGTCATGGCACCGGGCATCAGCACATCTGTGGCCTATCCTGGGACCTCTTTGTCTGTTGGCCCTGCACCACCTTCGGGTGGAAACGCCACAGGGGATGGGGCTCGGCCCCCCCACAGGACTGGGAGCGGACAGAAATCTGTCACCCATGGTACAGTCCAGGCCGTGGTGTGTAGGGAGCTCAACAAGGAGATTCGAGACCGCCTATGCCAGCTTGAGGGCTGAGTGGCGCAACTAGAAGGTGAGCCTGCCCCTCCTAGACAGCCATCTTCTGGGCGGTGAAGGTGTAGTGGTGACTGCCCATGGGTGGGGTGCTCAGTCCCACTGTATCCATTTGTGGGCTCATGGGCTTGTGTACTTCCAAACACCCCTCCCCGTCCAAAGTGCCCCCCCCCACATGTGTCATATACTGCCCCTGTATGCATCTTGTTTGTCTTGTCTGTCATCCTACCCAACCTATCCTCCCTGATCATACCTACTCCCCTTCCCCAACATCCCACTCTCACCTAAACATAAAAGAAAAAAGGGCAATCTGCTCCCACAAAAAAAGCACGCCCCATGCATAGCTGTCCATTTTGCACATGTGTCCACTGGACACATGTAAATGTTTCTAATTGGCATCACAGCATACTATTGTTGTCCTCACCCCTCTCTCAGGGTTGTGAGTGTCAAAATGTACCGCCAAATTTATTGCATATGCACAGCCATTGCTGTAGAAGAAATGGACAGCTATGGACCTTCCCTACACCCTTCCTGCACATCCCTAGCTACCTTGACTACTGTCTTTCCCTCTTTGTGTCCCTTTTTCACCACTTTCCTATCACCTCTTGTTTCTTTTCTTTTAAAGAAATTAGCATGGGGTAAGCAAGAGTAAGCACTTTTAAGCAGCAGTGAGTGGGTTTCAGCCTGTTTGCACGGGGGTAATGACTGCCTACACAGGTTAAGCAATCAAGAAGGTAACTGAGTGTAAGGAACTGTAACCAAAAGTAGCCACTACTTACCGTTGTACAAACCCATGCACACCCGCTCACAACTGCTTAAAAGTGCCTTAATCACTCCGTATCCAATGGCCCTTGTTCTGCCCAGCAACAAAATAAATGGCCTATGCAAGGCTCAAAACCAGGACCCTACACACCACAGCCAATGTGATTTACCACAAAGCCATGGCAGCTATACAGATATTGGATGTTATCACAAACATAGCATCCAGCACAGTCATTCAACAGTATAGGAAATGTATTTCATTATGAAGATGTATATGTGTGTGTGTTTATGTCCAGATATATATACATACATAGACAGAGCTATATATAGATATATCAAGAACATACCATGTGACAACAAAGCATTAAAAAAGAATGAAAAGGGAAACACCAACAACTCCTGTATTATGTAGTGATGTCCTATGTAATATCAAGACTCCCTCAGACAGACATGTGTCATTAATACACGCAAACATTTGTACATTGCCCAAATACATTACTTTGAGCATTTTATTTACATTAACAAAACAGTTCCTGTCCAATCATTATGTGAGAACAGTACTCTTGCAAGGTGCTGTGTGCAACATCATCATCACTAAAAAGTTAAATGGGGTAACCATAGAGGGACCGGTAGTGTCGTGTGTACAATGGGGTTGTCTGCATCACATGTACCTGGAACCTTTAGGAGTCATGTGCATACCAGGATCGTGTGCCTGAGAGAGGGGTGAGGACAACAGTAGTATGTTGTGATGCAAATTAAAAAGGTTACATGTGTCCAGTGGACCTGTGTGTGAAATGGACAGCTATGTATGGGGCAAAAGTTGTTCTGGGAACAGATTGGCCTTTTGTTTCTGTTTTTGTAAGGTGAGAGTGGGATGTTGCGGAAGGAGAATAGGTATGCTCGTGGAGGATAGGTTAGGTAGGATGACAGACAAGACAGCATACAGGGGCGGTATATGACACATGTGGGGGGATACACCTTGGACGGGGAGAGGTGTTTGGCAGTCACAAGCCCATGAACCCCCAAATGGAAACAGTAGGATGGAGCTGCAAAGGTGGCTGTGCTGGGGGCTGTCTAGGAGGGGCAGGCTTACCCTCTAAATGTGCTACTCTGCCCTCAAGCTGGTGTAGCTGGCCTCAAAACCCCTTATTGAGCCCCCTATGCACCACAGCCTGGACTGTACGATGGCTGATGAGTTTCTGTCTGGACCTGCTCCCGGGGGGGGGGGGCAAGCCCTATCCTCAGTGGCGATTCCACCAGAAGGTGGTGCAGAGCCAATAGAAGTGGAGGTCCAAGGCTGGGCCCCAGATGTGCTGGTGCCCAGTGCCATGGCCAGCTGAAGTGGAACAGGTGTTTCTGCCAGGACCTCCGATCTCATACAGCCTATGGTGTTGCAGTTTTAACACAGATAAGGCTTAGTAATAGTCAACAGCATTCAGGATTACTTATAACAGCATGCATGGATATTACCATCAACCCAAGACAACAGATGTCATACATTTGCAGAGGGAGCACAACACATGCATATATACTGCATGACATCTATTCAAAGCGTAGATGACTTGTGACTGCAAATATGAACAGTGGCCCATTATTGGCATGTCACTGTGATAACCTCAGACAATGTCTGTCATACCACTGTTTCATGTGATGTATGTCCAGTCAGGGATGTGATTGCAGTAACTCTCATCACTGTCACTGGGCACTGACTGCAATCCTCACACTATGCTTCTGCAGTTCACAGATGTGTGTTCTGTGAGTAACACAAGAAACAAATGGTTCCACATACTGACCAGTCCACAGATGACCCTACAGATGGGGGTTTCCTCACAAACAGAGCACTGTCTTGTCAGTTATTAAAACATGCAGACTAGCCATTACCACACACAACTTGTTAAATTGGCAGTAGTCTGAATGAAGCATAGCTACACTTACATGCTCTAGTCATGTCTAGCACATCACCCTCCTGTCTTTAGGCTATTTTCCACTGTGTATGTTGTTTGAGGAATATCCAGATTTCATCTGTGATGCTGTTTACCAAACACCAGATCCAGGTTCCACTCACAGCGACTGTCATGGGCAAACACCAACATGATGTTCCTAGATATTGTACTGTGTTTCCATGCAATTGGCTATGGGCATGTCACCACAGCTGTTCAACATGCAATCAGCTAGAGGAGGACTGTAATAGGTGCAGAGGCCATCACCTGATCATGACCATCACTTACAAAACACAAGCTGCTGCTGAGCAGGTGTACATCTCCACATCCACCAGTGTGTGTGTGGGAGGGACAGACAGAGGCAAAGTACATCAGAGAAGGGCTGGGAGACTAAAACCTAAGCATCTTCTGTCACACACCTACCAGTACAGGGGTTCAAACCCCTGACTGATTAGCCATTACAATTACAAGTACATGCAGGTACTCCATGTGCCACATAGCTGACAGGCTGGTGTGCTGTAAGAACATAAATGTGTGCTGGTGAGCGACATCTGCAACAGAGATATAGTAAACATACATTAGGTGTAGCACGCATGGCTGTCCACATGAACAGATGTCATTGTCAACACAACCACATTCTCTAAGGGACTCAGACACATTGGCACACTTTGGCAGGCTCACAAATACTCTTCTTAACTACTTAGTTTGCCACACTACAGTAATGCACAGGTGTTATATGCACCACAGCGGTTATCCTGAGGTTCTATGGGCTAGGGCATGTGAACGTGTCTGACATTAGTTAGTATGCCAATGGGAGTTATACTGGGTGTGACTGTGTTTGGGAACATCATACCCCACATGCAGACACAAGGTGCCTGTACTGACATGCATGTGTGCATTGCTTCATGGGTGTGTTCATAGGTTCATAGGTTCATAGGTTGGTACTAGGCTATCAGCCCTAGGGCCTATACAAGCCTAGCCATAACAATTCCCTGGCTATTTTTTCCCACACTGTTTACTTCCCTGTGTAATGGTTGGCTGTGCAATATGACTGTACAAGGCTAGGTGAGGGGTAATCCTTGGCATCAGGCCACCTGACAGTGGTCTGCAGTGTGGTTCAGGGGTGAAGTGTCTGCAATGTATCACACGGATGGGTATTGTATTAACCATCCTGTCATCCTGGTTACTATTGTTTGTGGCCATTGCTTTGCAATGCATGCCATGTCTGTGTTTGGTAGTCCTTGATATGGACATTGCCTGTGATGTGCACATTCCACATTAATGTACAGTGACATGTTTAAGTGTACCTGGCTTGACTGGCACATGTTATGTACACAGACTGTTATCATCAGATGTGCCAGTCCTGGCCTGGTGTGGCAGGACCTGAAAATAGACAGCAGGTTGACCCTGCACCTGCATTGATAGCATGATACAGGTATTCCCTGGTGTCAGTGGCATCTGTCCATACAGGGCATGTGTGTAAGGCATTGTATGTTCTTTGTGGATCACATTTGATGGCACCACATATGTTGCAGGTGTCCAGTGGGGAACATAGTGAAGGCGCATTGTCTGCAATTATGTGCCTATTGTACTGGTGGACAGGGTACCATGCCCTCTGCAACCCAATGCAATCACACCATGCCTACTATCTGTCAACAATGTGCAGGGTACTAGCAACATAGCCTTCCAACCCGTCCTAGACTACCAGCAGCCATCACCAGTCCCTATCTTATGATCTACACCCTCCTTCCTTTAGTGCCCTTGAACACTCATCTCCATCACTATCTCTCCCTCTCACTCTATTGAGCCCTTGCTCTCCTCACTCCAACGCTCTGTCCTACTTACAATATCTCCCCCTACAAACCTGCTTCTGATCTATTACTTACTATACAGCTCCCTTACTACTATATTACTTATTACTCAGCTCCTTCTAATATACCTCCTCTCTACACCAGCCTACCTTCCTCCTTATAGACACTGTCCATTGAATATCTGTTTTGTAACACACTACTCATACTATCCCTGTCTTACATACCTGTTTCTTCTACCTGGCTGATTGTTTTTCTCAGCATTCTTCTACTCCTTTGGCTCATCCCGCGGGGCTCACTCCGCCT
The DNA here is from genome assembly GCF_019279795.1 of Protopterus annectens. NCBI lineage: Eukaryota > Metazoa > Chordata > Ceratodontiformes > Protopteridae > Protopterus > Protopterus annectens. The sequence continues at coordinate 650,248,699 of NC_056751.1, read as the reverse complement.
CCCTCCCTGCCCCCAAATCCCACCCCTGGAACCTCTACATTTATCCCCACTAAACCCCTCCCAACATATTCTAGTCCAATCACTGACTCTTCCTATCCCCACCCACTAATATTACTATCTCCACCTCCCTCCACAACATACTTTAACTTACCATACTCTACTAATTAACAGAACATGCCCCATATACACCACCCATTCCTTCTACTATCCACATTAGCAACTCTCTTTGCCTCCTATAACTTAACCTACTATGAGCATCCTCTTCTCTCCACATGTACCATTCCAAACAAACACACACAAATTAACCATCCAAACACACACACTATATATCTTTGTGCCACATACTATAACTCTTATCTGGAACCAAAATACCATCGTCTCTCTCATATTAAATATCTAATTCTCTTTCACTCTAGGCACATCAACTTCCATGACCCCTCACCCAATCTAATTTCTTCATTGAGAGATGGTGACATACACCCTAACCCTGGCCCTGTAACCCTCACTACTCACAGTAATTCCCAACAGACAAAATCCAAGACTTCTCTACAGAACTCAAACTCCAAATCACTCTCTATAGCTCATCTCAATATCCGCAGCATTTGTAACAAAATCCCTAACCTCCACGCCCTACTAGAAGTCCATAAATATGACATCCTCTGCCTTTCTGAAACCTGGCTTAAATCCACTATAAAAGACAATGAAATTATTCCACCAGGCTATAACATCCTTAGACAAGACCGCACTAGGAAAAAAGGAGGCGGAGTAGCCATTCTATACAAAACTGGACTAGAAATAAGTAAAACCAGCTATACCCCTCCAGATAACACTAACATAGACATTATAATAGCCAAACTATCCTCAATCCACATAAAGCAATTAATATTATCTGTTCCCCAGGCAACAACCCTCCAGTATTAGAAAGCCTACTGAACTGGTTCTCAACAACTCTCCCTCAAGAAACTATACTATTAGGTGACTTTAACATTGACTGGAACACATGTAAACAAACCTATCCAACTACCCACATCAACCTATATGGTTTCCATCAAACCATAAATTCTACAACTAGAACTAATAAAACCAACAACAAAGAAACCATACTTGACTGGATCCTAATAAACAATCCCCACCAAAAATACACTTCAGGAACACTACCAGATGACCTTAGTGACCACTCACTAACATACATAATTAGACACAAAACTATTCTAGCCAAACCACCTCTCATCCGTTTTTGTCGTAACAAAAAAATCTTTGATCCCCTTCAGTTTCAAAATGAACTAAGCCTAGTCAACTGGTCTCCTTTGCAAACCCTGCCATTAGATGACGCTGTTAACCACTTCAACCACACCTTCCTTACCATTCTTGATCAGCATGCCCCATGCGCCTATACATGAAATCTAGAACGGCAAAATGGCTTTCAACAAACACTAAACAACTTATGATTAGTAGAAACAAAGCCTGGACTAAATGGCGAACCACTAGAAACTCACTTGACCACCTTAATTACAAACAAAAAAGAAACCTGACTAAACTAGCCATCCTACAAGATAAAAAGGATTTTTACATCCAGCTACAAAATTCCTCCCAACACCAGCCAAAGAAATTCTGGAATACAATAAACTCACTACTATCCCCTGGCAAAATAGAAACTCCTAGCCCAATAGGCTTCCACCCTGACTCGCCCTTAAACACTGCTAATGCCTTTAATAACTTCTTCACCACTACAATACTCAATCTAGCTAGTCAGCAAAACCCTGACCCTTCTTTACTAGACACCTCTAACTGTACCCCACCACCATTTCATCTCAAACCTATACCCACATCATATATACTACCTACTTCAAAACTTAAACCTTCCACTCCCTCAGCCGACAAAATCCCAGCAGAATATCTCCACCTTGGAGCTAAAGCAGTTGCATATCCAATCTCTTTACTAATTAACAGAACCATTAAAGAAAGTACCATACCTTCACTCTGGAAAATCTCCCACATCATCCCACTCTTCAAAGGTGGGGATTCCTCTGAATACTCAAACTACGCCTATTGCACTTCTTTCTCCCATTGCAAAATAATGGAGAAGTGTATCCATAAACAACTACTCAATCACCTCCTTCAAAATAATCTGCTAGCTAACTGCCAACATGGATTTCGTCCCTACCATAGCACCACCACAGCCCTACTATCCTTTATTGAATCCATTAATCACAACAAACAACAATCTACCTTCATCAGCCTTCTTTGTAGACCTATCTAAAGCTTTCGATATGGTGAACCACCAACTACTCCTGCAGACTTAAATCCATCTCTCTCGATAGTATTGCACTTAACTGGTTTACTTCCTACCTTGAGAATAGGAAACAAGCAGTGCTATGGAACAATAATCTTTCAGAGCTCCTACCATCCTCCCTAGGGGTTCCTCAGGGCTCCATCCTAGGTCCCCTTCTATTTTCCATCTTTATCAATGACCTACACCATGTCACCCCCCTATCTACTTGCATTCAATACGCTGATGATACTACCATCATTTGTTCTGCCTCCAACCAAAATGACTTACACCTCCTTACCCAAAAAACTTTTTCAACCATAGAACAATGGTTCTCTAATCATTGTTTACTTCTAAACCCTAAGAAAACTAAACTGCTTCTCTTCAAACCTACACACCAATCCCCCCCTATTAACTTTTCTCTTTCATCAAACAATGGTACCATTATCTCCCCAGATGAAACGACCAAACTCCTTGGCATAACTATTGACAACCAACTCAAATTTGACTCACATATCAAGTCAACCATAAAAACAACTAACAGAAAACTAGGTTCACTGTATAGAATCAAATCCTTCCTTACTTCTGAGGCAAGAACTACCATAGCCAGAACATCTCATCTCTCGCTACTTTATGCTTCCCTATTTACACAAACCTAACTAAATATAACATCAATAAACTTACATCAGCCTATAATAACATTGCCAGATTTGCCACATCCTCCCATATAAAACACACCACTGCAAAACCTCCGCCATCTTGGATGGCTAGAGCTACCTCACCTTATTCTATACTACCAGCTCTCTATAGCCCAGAAAGCCCTGCACCACCCTGGCAACACTCCTATGCTCTCCACCCTTATCCAGCCCTATAACAACCTAAAAAACCTTCGCTCTTCGAGCAAAATTCTTATTCAAACCTCTCAATCAAGAAATTCTGCAGGAGAATCTATGTTCTCCAACTCAATTGGTAAAAAATGGAACCTACTTCCTCCCAACCTAACATCCCAAACCTCCATCTCTATATTTAAAGCTAAACTAAAACACTACCTAACCAACCACTGGCTTTGCTCTTGTGACTACCCAAGCTGATTATCATGGCTCCCATCTCCTATACACATATCTTTCTTTTTTCCTATTTTATTCTTTTAACAATACCTGTACTACTAAGACATGCCCTCTTTATCTTGTACCTTTTCCCTAATCGACTTGACATTGCCTCTTTTTAATAACCAACTTCTACTATATTACTCTATCCATTCTGTTACTCTATCTACAACACTATCCCTTTTACCTTCCTCTTTCTATCTTATACAAATGTCCTAAGTTCTGTGTTTGCTTGTATATCCATTACACTGTGTACTTTTTCTCCATGCCTATTCCTAAATATTCTGTAACATACTATCAGTTATGGGTGAATATGTGTTTGTATTTGACAATTTACTGTTAATTATCATGTAGTAGATAGTAGAGCTTTTCCTTGCCTATTCCTAAATATTCTGTATCATACTGTCAGTCATGTGTGAATATGTGTATGTATTTGACAATTTACTGTTAATTATCATGTAGTAGATAGTGGAGCTTTTCTCCTCGGGCCTCCACTGAAAATGGACATGTATCCAGCTGGACCAGCCCGGTTAACAAATGTAAAATAAATAAATAATAAATAAATAATAAACATAGCGGGATTTTCTATGCTAGTGTATTTGTGTATGACACATGGGTTCAGACCGTATTCTGGGTAATAGTAGGGTTGTTTACTTTGTTCACCAGGCCTTTTGCCAGATGTAGGGGTATGGCTTGCCAGCCCAGTCATTTGGCTGATTGAAATCTGTAATCCTCGTGAGGTGGACATTGTGGCATATAATATGGCCACCATATAGGAAAACTACAAAACCCACTCCTCAACATGTCCACTGGTTAGACACTCACAGCCATCTCCACACAGGCTCTGACTGTCAAACACATACACCATTTCTTGGAATAGAACTCCTACTTAACTAGTTTTTCACACTTCAGCATTATACAGTTACAGCACGCGCTACAAAGATTACTGGGCGACCCTATCCCCAAAGGTGTATTTCACAAGGAATGGCATCAGCAGGTTTACCAAAGTACGGCATTTCAAATTTCCTGCAAGTGAGTAGCCCAAAATGCATTGCTCACAAAACAGACAGTGAGACACACACATCACATCCAAAACTGACATGTGTGGGTATAGAACCCATAACCAAGATCTATATCACACTACTGCGTGGAGATGTTGTAGGATGCACCATGAGGATTACGAGAGAACTCGCTCCCCACAGGTGTATTTGACAAGGAATGACATCAGCAAGATTACCAAAGTAGGGCATTGCAAATGTCCTGCAAGTGAGTAGGTTATAATGCATTGCTCCCTACACAGACATTGAAACACACACAAAACATACATAACTGCCACTGTTGCGGATGGAACCCTACCACAGTTCTAAATCACACTCCAGCAGTATGCAGTTACCCGACGCACTACAGAGATTACTGGGTTACAGCAGTCCCAGAGGTGTATTTCTAGGTGGGTGACATCAGCATCTTTGCCAAAGTTGAGTATATGAATTGTAAGGAATGTGCATACTCTAAAAAGCATTGTTTTCTTCTCAGGCAGACAGACACACACAGTTGGCAAATCGGGGATTAGAACACCTACCAAACTAGTTTTTCACACTACGGCATTACGCAGTTACATGACATGCTACAGAGATTACTAAGTTACAGCAGTCCCAGAGGTGCATTTCTAGGTTGGTGACATCAGCAGGATTGTCAAAGAAGGGCATTTCAAGTGTACTGCGAGTTGTACATGTCTTTTACCTGTGTGTACCCACTGCTTACTGTCGCAAAAACACATTTACACCCACTTAAAAGAATCTTATTCAATCCAAAATGACATTATCAACAACCCTTGCAGGTCTTCAACCTTGGACCATGCACACCAAGGTCACTGGACTTACCACTTACCCATCTGGGTTGCATACATGTTTCATGTTTTTTATAATACACATTTTACTACAGGTATTCCACAGTACTGAAAACAAATGGGACAGTCACTTTGTGTACATATGTACAGTACCCTTGAATGCACTGTACTCTGTGAAACAACATAGACAAGTCTACATATGTACAACTGTTATAACTAAATACTAAATACATATATGCACTTATGGGATGTGTACACACACACACACACACACACACACACACACACATATATATATATATATATATATATATATATATATATATATTCCATACATTTGGTCGAATTACACTTAATCGAAAATTATACCAGAAAGCTCACTTCACTGAAAGCTCACTTGGTCGAAGTTCATTTGGTCAAAAATGGAAAATAGCCCCTGCCCCACTGCAATGCAACCCTGGAGTGAGAATATTAAATAAGGGGGGGGTGTGGGTGGCACAGCCCCCACATAATTTTAATGTATTCACTATTATAAGAAGGTATATCCACTAGAAATGCATTAATATATATATCTTTAGTAAAAACTATTGGCATAATGTGGGGGTCTATGCCCCCACACACACCCAGTGTTGGGGGCTGTTCCCCCCACACCCCCCCTTATTTAATATTCTCACTCCAGGGTTGCACTGCAGTGAGGCAGGGGCTATGTTCCATTTTCAACCAAATGAACTTCGACTAAGTGAGTTTTCAGTCAAGTCAGCTTTCAGTGAAGTGAAAAGCCTGGAATCATATTCGACTAAGTGTAATTCGACCAAATGTATGGAATCCATATATATATATATATATATATATATATATATATATATATATATATATATATATATATATATATATGCATATACACAGACACAGCTATAGCCATATATATAAACATGTCTGAACACCCTTTGTGATACAGAAGGGTTCCAAAGGAATTGACGTGTACACAAAACAGAGGCAACTCTTGTATTATAACATTTACATCTTAATCAGTTCACCAGAGAAGGGATGGTTGTTGTGTATGTGGAGGGGAATGATGGCTAAGGAAATATACCGCGAGGATTGTGGAGTTTGGGTGGGGGAATGATGGGTATAGACATACACCCCGGGGACCATTTCTGTGTCACTGCTCGATGGTGGCACAGGAAAATAACATACCCAACAGTAGTCATTCTTGACTGTCTATTCTTTTCTATTCCTAACTATGTAATAATTTGTAAACTCCACTCACCACCGATGACTACCATGGGATGCAGCATATTAAAAGACATGTGTATGCCTGGCTACAGTATAGTCACACACACACACAAACACACACACACTTGCCAGTATTGTGCTTACAAGTCTTGCCTATGTAAAGGCAACTAGTAGAGTGGTATGCAGTTGGGGTATGTGCCACAGAACCCATACAATTGCACTTAATCTGATTCTGCTTCTGAGCTAGGTGACATCACAGGACTGATTACTTGTAGTGGGGAGGGGGGAAAAGGTTGGTTTAGCAGATGACAAGGATAAAGGCCAGTGCAAAAGGTGGTTTCTCTTTGGAAAGCAGCAAAACCCACTCTCATGACAAGATGCAGAAACAAACACACACACACAACCATTTGCTGGCACACACTCAGTTGCCAGTGGTAGGATCAGAACTCCTGCGTACCTACAGATCACTATTACAATACTACGCAGTTATGAGATGCACCACAGAGATTACACATTTCAAGGCAGTCAGAATGCCCTTCTAAATTGAGGACATCAGCAGGGATACTGACAGTTAAGATGTACATAGCTGTAAACCTGTGTGTTTAAAGTAGGAGTCCATTACAACCTGTATGCACAAACAAGACACATAGGTTCATAGGTTCATAGGTTCATACTAGGCTATCTGCCCTAGGGCATTTATAAGCCTAGCCAGAGTGTGTTTGGCTTTCACCACCCATTTTAAATTAATTTTGCTATGCCCTTTTTTGAGGTTAGTATACTGTGCCTCTGTCTAACAGTGACACAGAAGTGATACCCGGGGTAAACCTATGATCCCCCATCCACTCATCAAGATTCCTCTTGAAGAGAGTCAATGAGGGACTCTGCCTAACCTGGACTGGGATTTGATTCCAGAGTGAAGGGAGCCTCTGGGTTATGAATCTGTCCCTCCAGCATGTCCTATTTATTTCAATGCTGAGGTTCAAGTCTCTCGAGTGCGTAGCTCGATGGGATTTGGATTTTCTGAGGTGCAGCATGTCCATTAATTCCAGGTTGGACATGGCTTTATACGTCAGGCACAGATCGCCATTGAGCAGGAGGTATGCCACTGAGTAGAGCTGGAGTTTCTTTAACCGAGCAGCATATGGCATCTGTTTGAGCCCTTTGATCCTCTTGGTGAGGAACTTTTGGGGTCTTTCCAGTTGCTGCAGGTGTCTGGTAAGGTACATTCCAAAAGTGGCATTGTACTCAATTATGGGCCTGATGAGGGATGAGTAAAGAGGCACAATGACCTCCCCTGATCTAGATGTGAATCCCTTCATGATTAGGTGGGCTATATAAAATGTTTTTCTAACCACTTTGGCCACGTGGTTGTCAAATGAGAGATTGCTATCAACTTGGGTCCCCAGGTCCCTAATTACTTCTTCCGTACTTAATGGATTACCACTTATGTGGTAATTTGTGGGCACTTTGTTTTTGCCAAAAGGGATGACTATGCACTTTTTGGCGTTTAGCTTGAGGCCATGGCTCTGGCACCAGTTTTCTGTTTCTATGAGGCCCTTTTGGAGGATGCTTGTGTCGGCTGGAGAATCGATTATGGCGCCCAGTTTGCAGTCATCTGTGAACTTGGTCAGCCACAGTCCTTCCATGTTGGCCTGTACCTCTGAGAAATATATACCGAACAAGAGAGTTCCCAGGACTGAGCCTTGTGGGATGCCACTTGTAACTGGTTTGGAGTCTGACATGGCTCCAGCAATTCTAACCATGTGGATTCTGTCCTTGAGCCAGTTTGCAACCCATCTAGTGACATAGGGGTTTATATTTAAGCTGGTGAGCTTATCTATAATGCCCGAGTGGGGTATTGTATCAAAGGCTTTTGCGAGGTCCAGGTAGGCTGTCATCTGCAGGTAAGACATAGGTAGGCCTGAGAGGTATAGTTGTAGCACAACAAGCCCTGAACTAGAGTATGCCCATCTGTGGAATGGAAAACTACTATCACTATACAGGGTTACAGTGGTCATGCTCATACACATATAATCACAGGACTTGTTTGGATGCATTGACTCCAATTACACAAGGTGACAGTGAGCATGCTCATACACTTAGTAGCACAGGGCTGTTTGGGATGCACTTTGACTACAACTACACAAGGTTATACTGGACATGCTCATACACTTAGAAACAAAGGGCTTGTTTGGATGCACTGACTCAAATTACACAAGGTGGCAGTAGGTACACTCATACACTTAGTAGCACAGGGCTGCACATTGCTGTTTGGGATGCACTCTGATTCTATCCACAGAAAGCCACAGTGTGCATGCTCATACACTTAGATGTACAGAACACATTGTAATGGACTCCTATTGCAAACACACAGGTTTACAGCTATGTACATCTTAACTGTCAGTATATATGCACATCATACAGGTTTACTACCAGATACCTGTATGTGGCCCGTAAATTATATGTTTGTGCTGTGTGATACATATGCATACATGTACGTGAATTACTGCCATATGTATGTATAGTATACACAATCATGCATGTGCGGAAGTGACAGACAATTGGTTAACTGGGACACACATGTGGATGCAAAGTGCAGCATGTGTCACACACATTGCTGCCCTGAAAGGCATACATTGATATCAGGTTGTGGATAGTGGCATTATACTTGGAACAGTGACATGTGCAAGCATAATATGTGAGCCCCATTGTCTAATGGTACTGAGGTGCAGGTGTCAAGATGACATCTCCCGGCTGTTTTAGTAGTTGTCATTATTAGCAGGACCGCTCCACTAAATATATCTGACATTGGTCATCTACACAACATCTGCTGCTGTCCATCACCTTAGATGTAGCATTTGATACCAAGCACAATACTGCCCCTCACAGCAATGTCATGGTATGAGTGGTAACTGCTTGACCAAAACAATGAGCCAATGTCCTGCTGTATTCATGATGTTGTCCAGTGTCTGTCATTCCGGGATGTCATGACTGAAAGAAGACAAGCCTTTGTCACAGAGCACATACATCCATGATTCAAGGGAGTGTGGATAATACCTAGGTCACATTTACCCATATAGTGGCATTCCAAGGCAAAAGTCCTACACACAGAAGTAACACCCTGACACCTACAAGACAATTGCATTGGATGCTTATGTTCACCAATGCTAGATGTGTAGCTTTCATAATCCATTTGCTCAATGTAGAACCTACAATGGGGAATACTGACATCTGTGCAGTGAGGAACACCTGGCTGAAGGCTCTGTAGTGCACAATAGCACTACCACCATATAACTCAGATCCAGACATGTGGGCCATAGCACTGGTACGGACCACGCCAGGTGGTGGTGTCCACATATTCATAAAGGCTACTCGCAAGTAAAGACCACTACTCCAACATAATTCATCACAGATGAGTCAGGTACAGGTGACAGTGGCAAAAGCTGCATTCTAAGTTGTATCCTCATATAAATCCACCAACATGTCCTCAGACTACCAACACACATCCATATATGTAGTATGAAATAGTATGGTACAACACCAAATAATCTTCGACTAGTGGACTGTACCTTGCTCTACATCAGCTGTGCAAAGTACCCATGTACTGACACAGTTGCATAATGTGTTATGCAATGCAATAATACCACTGTTTGTAACCAGGTCAGTTGTACACATACCAGGGTCCCTCGGATGTTGTCAGCATTAACACAGTTGACTGTTGCTGTACATCAGTAAACAAGTAAACAACACCCTCATGGTTGGATATGATCTAGATGTACATGCCCTGGATATGTACATCTCACATTCATACAACATAAATGAAAATACCACAGCTGTTGTTCTCCTTTCTGCATACATGTGGCTACATTCATTAGACACATGCACATGTAAGATAAGTCCATGGCTGCTGAATCCTAACAGTACATAATGTTTGATATCTATGCTGACAGAGGTAATATTCCCTCTCTACTGGTCACCCATGACACCTATCATATCATACAACAACCCATGTGGCATGTATGTCATTAGACATGTCCACCAAATGCAATGCCTACAAACATACCCAAATAACAGGATCATAGGACTTGCACACATGGCCTGTATTGACAGACTCAGGGAAATACAGCTATGCTCTGTATGCTCCTGAGTAGTTATAGATGATATTTCCATGACATGTACAGCCATGTGTGACCCACAGCTCCTACATATACCCCATGTCAACAATTGCAAGCCATGCATGCTGTGGGCTGTCTGGACATTAACCTTATTACCACAATAGCCAGAACGTGCTGGGGTGAGATGTTTACAAGCCATAGACCTTGCACATGCTTGAATAAGTGCAATGCTTAGCTCAAACAGAGCACATTGCTGGCACTCTTCCAGTAATCATGAGGTGTGTGTGTGCAAATATGATGTGTGTGTGGCAAATATTATGTGCTCACTGTTGACCATTACAGTGCCCTGGCTTCACAGTGGAAATGTCAACTAACAGTTTGTGGGATCATGACATGGAATGTTGCTGTGTGTGTGTCTTGCTGATATGTGCTGTTGGCATAAATGTACACTTGGCTACTCAGTGAAGGTGGTTGTGTGTCCTACCAGTACATGAATACAACATCCATTATGGTGTAATGCTCAGCTAGGTTTCACACATGGTGTGGGGAAGGTGTGGAATGTATCCTCTTGACCTGCTAGTCCACTTACTGATGGAGACTGCATATGTGTACACATATTGATGTGTGTTTAGATTCCATGGGTGTGCTGTGTCTGATGTTTGAAGGTGACTGTTGTCTTAGGATATCATGCAGTTGCAATGCAGCCTCAACTTTGCCAAATGTATATGGTGATATGCTCAAAGTACAGTAAGCTGTACATTAGGTATGGACAGATGTTTGGACATAACTACTAAGTGGTGGGGCTACTTTGCAGATGAATGATTACCAAGGACAGCTCGCAGGTGTGTTACAACCATTCCTACAATAACCTGTGTAACTGCTAAACTATGGTTTTGTTAATTGAAGGGGAAGACACAAAACGTAGAATGCAGTAAGGGTGACACTGAAGGCAAACCTCTTGACACCTGTAACAGTAACACCTCCCCTGTGCATATATTGTGCATATATCAGCACAGTTGGCAAAGGAAAGATTCAGTACACTTTGTAGCACGTGCAATAGTGCTGTAACTCTATAATACCTATCATGAGATAGGCAGGTGTGTGATTCACAGTACTGGCACATGTGGGTGTGTGTGTTTGTCCATATATGCCATGTATGGTGGGGAATACATCCCAAATTTTTTTCACTCTCCTGTAGACTGTTGTAAACATCTGTACAGAGTGAAGTGTAGAAAACAAGACATAGGCAGGTGTTTGAATCTCACACATGTCAAGTGTCTGTATGTGTGTGACATAGGTGTATATCTATGTGAATGCCACAGTGTGTGTGTGTGTGTGTGTGTGTGTGTGTGTGTGTGTGTGTGTGTGTGTGTGTGTGTGTGTGTGTGTGTGTGTGTGTGTGTGTATGGCTGTCCAGTCCCTGGACTGAGGCTGTATTTTACCATAGTGAAATGATAAGACTTCCTCCCCCATCCACTCAATGCAATCTAGTATCCCTGTTAATGTCATCAATCTTAGAAGGGCATTCTAACCACCTGTAAACATGTGCTCCCTGGGGTGAGGCTTGTTGTTACATAGCCTACTTATGAACCCCCCTCCCCACATACACTCACCGCAATCTAGTATCCCTGTTGATGTCCTCGATCTTAGGCCATTCTGACTACCTGTACATGTGTAATCTCTGTGGCGCGTCTTGTAATTGCATAGTACTACAATGATGATTTGCACATAGGCAGAGGTTCTCATTCCAACACTGGCAACTGTGTGTGTCAGAGTGTGTGTTACTCTGTTTGTGAATCCCTGAGGGTGTGGGTGTGTTACTGTGTCTGTAAATCCCTAAGTGTGTGGGTGTGTATGTGTGTTTGCATCCTGTCATGAGAGCAAGTATTACTGCTTTCCAATGAGAAACCACTTTTTCCACTGGCCTTTACCCTTGTCATCTGCTAAACCACTCTTTTACCTCCTCCCCGCTCCAGGTAACTATACCTGTGATGTCACCCACTATGGATGTGATGGCTCTGGCCACAGTAGCTTACTACACAGCTATCATGCTCTTGGATCATTAGATCAGTAAACATGTTTGAAACTTGGAAGATTATAACTGTGATGTAGAAGCTACAAAGTGTATGCAGGTATTGTCATACAGACCTGTGAGTAGTCTACATTTACATATGGGACACTAACCTCAAACACTGACATCCCCCGGCACATGCAATTACACCTGAAAGAGGAAGGTAAAACATCAAGATCAACATGCAGTTACTTTTGTTATATGATACATACTGTCAAAAGTACAAAATCCATTCTAAATCTGTAGTACATGGTATGTCTGCTGCCTGTCAATACTACTCAACAATGGTGATCTACAATTGTCTTCCTAGTATGTTCACCCTGTGCATCAGATCATATGAGCATGTCCCTGCACCGATGGTGTGGATGACAGGGATGCAGCACAGGCATCGTCATATGCACTGGGTGATAATGTTTGCCAGAGGCCTAGGCTGCACCATTGGCTGACATCATGTGTGTGGGTTAGGGCCTTTTATCTCATTGGGCATGTGTGGATGTTATGCCTGTGTGTGTGTTTAGGTGTCCTACATTTGTTTCTGGTGTGTGTGTGTGTGTGTGTGTGTGTGTGTGTGTGTGTGTGTGTGTGTGTGTGTGTGTGTGTGTGTGTGTGTATGTATGCACACAGGTCTGGCATGTGGCTGGCCTACACAGCAGTATTATTGACAGCTGCAGACTGTACAGGGCAGGTTTCACAGTTCACATTGTCCAGGCATGGCCACTTGACCTGCGCCTGCCAGGGGTTGCACGGGCACTGCCAGGGAGAGGTCCAGATTGGGTACTGTCTGATGACACATGTTCACTGGAACTGTGTCCCTGTTGGGACCGTCCAGGACCATGTGCACATAGCCTGCTGTGTCCTGGTGTGAACAGCACAGCACCAGCTGCACTGCTGCTGCTACAGCCACTATGAGAGCAGGCATGTAAAGTAGCATGTTCATGTAGACCTTCAACAGTTGATGTAGCTGGCCTATGTCCACGTGCCCGACGCCTCACTCTCATCAGATGTTCCAGCACAGACATTCCACGCTCAAGGATTGACATGCCATGATCAAGGACTCCCAACATGTCACCCAATCGTCTATCCAAAACATCTGCAAGATGATGGTGAGCATTTGCAATTGCCTGAATGTTGTCAGTTAAAGAATGGACAACAGCCCTCTGAAGCCTCAGACCTTCTCTGTTGTGCCATTCAGCAAGTGCCTTTGCCTCCATTACAGCCTGAAACATGCATCTGGTGACACCAGCTGATGTGCTATGTCTTGCAGGGGCATGTTTGCCAGAGGTCTTCCTATGAGCAGCACTGGGCACATGCCTATGTGGGACATCACCAGTCAGTTGGCCGGGATCATGGTGTGCAAGCACACCTTCCATAGTCTCCACACATTCCTGTTCCATGCTACCACCCGCCAACTCTCCTTCCTCTATGGCCACTGGTGATGGGGTATGTGTAGGCATGAGAACTGTGTGCGCGGATGAGGGGATACAGGTGGAATGGCAACCAATGGCACAGATTCAGCCCGTGACAACCCTGCCTGTGCCTCAATCATACTTTCGTCATCATTGCTAGAGACTGTGGGGACACTAACATCAAGTGGACTGCAGGAGGGCAACGCACCTACATCAACACCTGTGAGGGGCAGACAAGAACTGTACATTACAAGTTATACAGCACAGTACAGACACACAGACACACACAGACACACAGACACACACAGACACAGACAGACACACACACACACACACAGACAGACACACACAGATAGACACACAGAGACACAGACAGACACAGACAGACAACGACAGACACAGAGACACATGCTATGGCACCCAGTGGCATGCAACATGCATGTGATATGGCAGAAGGCATTCAGCTTAGACAATTATAGTGGTAGTTATCATACATCCCTGAGTTGCACACAACAGCATGCATGTGTTATAGCAGAATGCATGCACCTTACACAATTATAGTAGTAGTTAGCATACATCCCTGTGTTGCACCATTTGTGTTAGTAGGTTATGCCCCAAACCTGCAACACAATGCATGCACTATGCACTGTTGCACCGCACTGCCATGTTTTGTGCAACATACCCCACATGTTAACAGGCCATCACTGAGCTTTGTACATCTGCCACTGATGCTTTGTGTTGGTCACTGCCCCTATGTGTGAGGAGGACATGAGCAGAAGGGTATGTTGAGTAGCTACTATGTTTACCAGAGTCCTAGCTTGCAAATCTCCCCCAAAGCAGTGCATGTCTGTTCAACATTATTTTGCTTATTCCTGAGCTGAGTCTACAGGCAATGTGCATGCATCTGTACACACATGTTTGACATGGCTGTCCCTACTTTGCAATGGTGCCACAGACCAGCACAGATTAACAGTACACCAGCCTGATGTGTGGCATATGACCTTGCCAATCACATGTAGTATGACATGTCTTCTGCTGACGTGTTGAATGACATGCATACATGTTTAGCACAATGGTGTCCTTTCAAATATACAGTGAGGTAATGGTGTCCCAATGCAAGGACATTTTATACTGACATGGACTTTCAGCTGACGCAATGTTGTCAGTCTGCCCTACAGATATACAGTGACATACTGCACATTGAGCTGATGCGCATTGCAATTGCAGGGCATCATGTGGCTTCACTATTGCTATGCAGTGTGAGTTACAGACACAGTTCATAGCCATGACTGTGTTCAGATACAATACATATATAATGTGGAATGTGGCCCACATCACTGAGGTGTATACACACTAAACCCTAATGTGGAATGTGTGACAGAGGTCACTGAAGGGTATACAGATGACACCCCTGCACATCTGTAACAAAATTGCTGATGCCTGGCAACTATGCCTAGACATGGCTAACTTAGCAGTACCCCATGTCCCACATGCCATCTGTGTACCTCATACACATGAGGAGCAAGCATGACAGTGATGTCTGACACCAGCAAGATGAATTTACTGTATCTGTGGCCTGATGTGGTTGTATGTCTATGTTGTGCAACACATGCATGTATTTGGATACTATATAAGTAAATGTTTTCATGTTGTGACAAACTCAAGATGTTCAAGACATGTTATGTGGTGGTTTGATGTCATGCCTACACAAGCTGTGCACAGGCCTGTATGATGTTTAGTGTGTCACATCTGCAATATCACCATTACACAAAGGCCATAGATGTATTGTGTCAAGGCAATGTACAACAGGGTGTACACACATGTACATCACTTCTACTGTGTGCATTGCTTCATGTCTCTGGCCATCCTCCATGGCCATGTGTAAACATGTTTTGTCCAATGGTTGCGATGGGCATCTATTTCACGTGTCAGTGTTGTCCCATATGACATACACCCATAGATGTCATATGCTCCACTGAGGACAGGGTTATGCAGACAAAGGGTGGTATGTTTGAGATGTGAGATATCATGTTTTGCAGGATAGTTAAGCAGTGCTGCAGTCAGCCCACTAAATGTCATGGACATGTCAGATAGCACATGACATTGTGTGACATTCATAGCAAGGGTATAATCCACACGGGTGAATCCTGTGGGCTGGTCATACTCAAGCTCCAAAACATTTAGAGTGTGTGCACACATATGCTCTCTGTATAGTACTGTTTGTATTCCCCATGTGTAATGCTGATCTGTAGTATATGTCCCTACAGTGAATCACACCTCAACCATTGTATTCACAGCTGTCCACACATCTGGCAATAACAGTTTGAAAGGTTTAGTGCAGGTGTTTCATATAGTCTTCAGTTATTCCACATGGGTAACCACTGTGATGCATTGCAGGTCTGACCTGTATATATTAACAGGACCAGCATATATTATGTGTACGTGTGTTAAACGGCCACATGGCAGATAGCATGCAATTAATATGATCTGTGCATTATCAAGCCTGAGAAATAATAACAATCTCACCTGCAACAGGCTGCTGTCACTGCAAAATACCAGAGGTACCTAAATAGGAGTGTCACAGCAGTAAGATCATGATCCACACCTGTGTGATAGCTACAGGGTGCAATGTGCATGCTAGCACATAAGCCAGTACAATACTATGGAGTATGCACATCTGTGCATACAAAGAGTAGCAAACTATAGTATGTGGCATGTGTGCATACATGCCTTGCATATGATGTCACATTAAATACTGTACAGTAACACATGTAACTATATGAAATATAGTTGTGTTATATGTGCAGTCGTGACTTACTAGGCAACTCCAGACTCAGTGGTTGTGAAACACCCGCCTCCACAATACCAGCTAAAGCTTGTGGATAGAGTTCTACAGGTGTCCCCAGGCTGGCCAGTAACTCCTCGGTATGTGTGAGTGGGGGCTGGGTGAGTGGTCCCCCACCTGTTGCAGCTTGTTCCCTGGCGATTGCATTTGCATGTTGTTTCGCCCATCTAATGATGTTAGTGCATTGTCGGCACACCTGCTGATAGGAGTGATTGTGGCCGCCAACATCATTTACCCTCCTGCGAAGTTCCTCTCACTGGGCATCCCGTTGCTGTGCATCCTATGGCACATGGCTGAAGAGTGTTTTATGGTTGTCAAGGAGGTATGGAATGAGGACCTCATCCTCCAAGCGGGTGTATGGTGGCAGCCTGGCATGTGGCATATCTGGAAGACATAATGATGGAGACAGGTCACAGTAACTCACAGAGAAGTACAGAAGTACAGCTGAACATACATGTGTATCACATTTATTAAGATTACAAATATATTTTTGCAAATCTACATGACACTAACACCACTGACATGTTTAACTCACACACATTTGACACTTACTGGTGATTTGATGTTATCACCATATATGTGTGTGTCAAGTGATAACATTGCTCATACTCCATGTGGATGTTGTCTTGATGTGGGCATGTCTATCTGCCTCTACTGGTATCTTTACCTATCAGCACATGACTGGATGTGTTCACATTAATGCAATAGACCTTAATGCTGTGTATATGTCACATATATAGTCATACACAGTCTTAACGGACATGACCTGTGACCCTGCAGACTTGCTCACGGAAAGTTTTACATGTATGTGTTTTGCCATATACATCTACATGGCACTGAACAGCAGTTTAGCATCCTGCCATGTATTACCTGTGTTGCACATGTGAAACACATTGGACAATGGCTAGCTTGATGGTATGTGCAGGGTTGGATATAAACTATAGCATGTATAGTCATAGTGAACAGTAGGCTATATGACCTGGGCCATTTATGAGCTTAGGCTGAAAGGTTACCTAGCTGTAGCCAACAGACAGGTAACTTTCAGTGGCCAGGTCAAGCAATGCCACAGAACTGATCCACAGGGTTACTTGCATATTTGCCATGCGGTCATCACACCATGTCTCAAAGAGGGGCAATGTGCAGCTTTGCTGGACAGGGATGCATAGTATAGCAGGAGTATGTAAAGTGTATGGGACAGGGATCTGTCAGGCATGTTATGATCCTTGCACTAGAAGGGTGGATGCCATGAAGTATGTGTTTATCTGAAATCAGGATGTGTAAGTGTAGCATGTCCAACATTTCTGGGTTGGACATGGCTTTATTCAGGGTAGGCATCATGCTACATAGTGGAGCTAGGTATTGGGAAGGCTGGTGTAGGCCATCTGAACATGGCCAATAACCCTTAAAGGAAATATGTGCTCTATTATGGGTCACTTGAGTGTTGAGTAAGGCTGAATAATGATCTCTATATTCATGGATGGCATCCTGTCATGATTAGGGGTGCCACTTACGACTACCTGACTGGTGTGGTGAAGTAACTATCAAAGGAAAGACTACTGTCCAGCTACATCCCATACACACATAGTTTCCATTATGTTGACTGCTGCCTAGGTGGTAGTTCATGGGTACAGGATTTTTAACATAGGGGATGACAATGCAATACTTATCTGTCAGATTGTGGCCATACGTCACACACCGCACATCTGAACCACAAAGGCCCTTCTGTATGTTGCCCACGGCACTCATTGAGTCAACTATTACTTCTAGTTTATAGTCATTTGCAAACTTCAATAGGCAGATGCCTTCTGTGTTAGTCTGTGTGGTATAAATAACAAAGAGGGGGAGTACCAGGAATTAACCCTGTATTACTGTAGCTGGCACTGGTTTGATGTGCATGTATTAGTCAGACACCTTCTGTAGTGTTGGTTCTGCCAGCAGTCCAGTTGCCAACCACTCCTGTGACATAGGAATATACATCTAGCTTACTGAGCTTGAACACAGTATGGGTGATGGTGTCCTAAGACCTGGCAAGGTTGTGATATGCTGTGTTAATCAACCTTACTGTCATCTACATCTGTACTGACTACATCAAATAAGTTAATCAAGGTTCATGGCCTTACAGACTAGACTCAGCAGGGTAGTAGTGTACTATTTCCCATTATCAGTGGTGTCTCCCCATTTGTCGGGTGTGATAACTGTTGCTGTGCAGCATTCAGTGTGTACACAGCCTGACATGAAGCTATGATTGAACATGATGTGTATGTGGAGAGCAAATTGTTCTGATATTTGTGTAAGATACACCCTGGGATGTTGACAAGTCACATGCAAGCTGTATGCATGGCTATAGAGAGTGCAGCTTGTACCTGCATAGTTGTTATTACAGGGGCTCTGTAGTATACATGGATATATAAATATGTGTACCTGTTGGGGGGGAGGTGAGTGTAGGTTTAGGTTATCCAAGACCCTATCTGGATGAACAGGTGCTATTTCTGTAGGTGCAGTACTTCTCATGCCATAGTGCTGTGAAGCACGGCAGGTCTTGTTGTTGCCATTACAATTCATGACACAGCTATAGAATGCTCTGTGGTTGGCCTCATAATATGTGGCTGATTAGTTTCACAGTAGCTTTGCGTGGTTTTATATGGTGTATCTGCATCTTACTGAGGCTGACCAGGGATCATCTCCACTCATGTGTGTTCACTCTTGAAACATTTACTACCTTCTGTGGTACAGTTTAAGGCAGGGTACCACCAGTTTTCCTTCCTGTTTGTGTTTGGTTGAATCTTGGTTCTGTTTCAATGGCACAATCTCTGCACTTATGTGAGTGCTTAAAGTGCATTTGTGTAGGATTCAGCATTTGCACATGCAGTGTCCATCTGCATGGGTGCCATGACAATCACCACTTTGCTCTTAAGAAGCATAACATTGGGTTTGGAGACTAACTATGTGTAGCATACTGTTAGCCCTGTTTGTGTAACTATGGTGATCCAGGTCATTGGGGTTGATGAAATCCAACATGCATTGAGCACAGGTGTTGGTACACGAAGAGTCTTCCCAGTTCATAATGGGATAGTTGAGAGTAGCCATTATTATTGTTTTCTGTCTCAAACCTAATATTCCCCATTACAGCACAATATGACAGTTGGGAATTCTGAGGCATGGTGAGTGATCTGTCGCAATGTGTATTTTGGATTCCACTTTGGCACAAAGGTAGTAGCTCAGCATAATGCATCTGAAGTTATGCAAGTGCAACTAGCGTCGGGGTGTACATATCCTTCAGGAATATGGACACACCTGTGGCCCATGTGTTCCAATAAAGGATAATGGCCAAGATGTGAGGTATGTGTTATAACATGGTCATGCAGGGGTGCTCTCTGGAGTGCTGAACCATATCTCAGTCACTGCACAGATATGGCATCCATGTTAAGGATTGACATAAGTGAGTTCATATTGAGTTTCTGAAATGTATCATTGAGTAGTGAGACCCGCAGTTTATTGCTTGGCTGTCCCTGTTACAGCAGTGGACTTTCACTTGAACTTTGCATGATGAAGGCACTATAGGGGAAGCATGAGCCCTAGCCAGTATCCAGATTCCCAGGGGTGACAGGCGCAGGCCCTGTCTGGCAAAGCATCATGGTCTGTCAACCTCGTTATCCCAGGCAGAGAGATACTGGATACCCTTTGAATTACACCAGTACATTAGACAATTGTGGAATACAATCCTTTTGTCCCTGTACTGCAGTATCATTCTGGCCAATGGCAGAATGCTACACAGGCCTTGGGACATACCTGCATGGGCTACAAGACCTGACAGTTCCTACATGTGTGTTTCCATGCAGTCCAGGCTACTGCATCACAGGTCCTGCACAACAACATGGAATATGCCAGAGCCATGTGTATAGTTCAAAAGGTGGTCTGACTGTATGGGCTTGTGGCTAATCATGGCAGACAGGCAGATGACAGTATGTATGCCCTCATATAGCTTGGTGTGTAACATAGTGCTAGAGT
This sequence comes from Protopterus annectens, assembly GCF_019279795.1. Classification (NCBI taxonomy): domain Eukaryota; kingdom Metazoa; phylum Chordata; order Ceratodontiformes; family Protopteridae; genus Protopterus; species Protopterus annectens. The sequence continues at coordinate 650,227,797 of NC_056751.1, read as the reverse complement.
TTGCATTCACAAATTAGTACTGTTGGGCATGTTTCTGGCCACGTGTTCTGAGGTTTGGCACAATTATGCAAACTATGTCATACAGTTTGTGCATTTTGTTGTCTGTCTATTCCAGCTTGGGAGGTCTCTTGCTTGGCCAGATACATAGAAGCCTCTGTGAATTTGTGTGATTTCTGGTGGTATGTTTGGGTGTCCTTACTGTGTTCTGGTAAGGGTATGTGTTGGTTGTGGTGATGAGACACATGTGTTAACCTACACCTCATAACTGTCCAGTCCAGTCATGGCTATAGACTGGACTGCCTTCCAGCTTACCCCTGTAGCTGCATCCCAGACAATGTGTGGGGTGTGGTGTTAGGTGGGTTTGGCAGTGTACATGGCATAGAGATTACATTCCCCCAGGTTGGCCACATACACAAAGCTGACATTAGTAAACACCAGTAGATGACTAGTGGACATGCCTGTATGAGCATTTAGTACTACAAGTACCAAGTACTGTATTTAGTTTACTTATTGCTTATGAAGAATTTTCAGACAGTGATGCTCACAAGTAAATATTAGTGTTATAGACGTGACAACACTGGCTATTACAGAAACATAGTAACTACCTTTAGCAGCAATCCTCCTCTGAGGAGCACATCACATCCTGATAGTTGATTACAGATGATGCAAGTGTCAACAGGTCTGTATACCTTTCTGGGTATATACTCACATATCCACCAGAACCATGAGCTCTGTTGGGCACAGACACCCACTCTTCAAACAGAGTCAAGTATCTATACACTCTGCTGCCACTATCAACATGATCAGGATATAATCAGATAGTGTAAGCCATCACCTATGAAGCAGCTATTACACATGGGCAGCAGTCTCCTACATGTTACACTCCTACTGCAGATGTTACACTGGAGTTAAAGATGATATGCAACCTGTTTCATTACCAGTACTGTGCACAATCTTACATACAGTATTTGCAAGCGGCTGTTAGGTTGGCAATGAGAGGTTAGGCTACACAAACCTGAAAGTTCAACCAGTGTGTCTCTACTCTCAATATCCACTCTATGTAGGTGTGCACATAGCCATTTGGCCCAGCCCTGTAACACGGGTCACTACACATTTGCATAACATGTACACATGCACAGCTGTTATTGCTTGCAAACGATATTAGAGAGGTGGATATTACATGCTTATGTGCATGGATAGTTACCTAGCTCTTCCAATTTTCTTTGCTATCATGTTGCTAAACTGTCAGATTAATACACATCATATGTATCCTGTTATTGAGTATTGTAATTGCCAATAGACATAACTAATGTTTGCATAACATAACGGAAATGCTATATAAAATGGAATACAGATCTGCCTAAATACTGTACATTACATAGTTATTGGCAAAATATCCCACAATGCAAATCATATTTGCTCAGTAAGCCCACCTTTGACATGTTCATTTCACTAATACACCCATACATATGTCTACTGTTGCAATATATCCGCATATACTATCCCCTGTTATAGCACATACATGGACCAACCCTGACACTGACAGTGGCTGGAAAAGAATTGGTTTATTCCAAGCCCATATATATCATCCCTTGTGGTGTATGAAGAGTTTGCCGTGTGACCTACAGTAGTACACACATAGAATACTACAGGCATTACTACTGCTCAACAATACATTGCTACAAGTTAGCTGTTTCCATTATATGCCTTAATTACACTGTAATTATTACAGAACAGGTACTCCATACACAGACATACTAAATGTTATACATACCTTCTTAGTAATTGGAGGTGTTATTGACTGGTATATTAATTGTTTTTGTTTTTTGTTTCAATCTTCTGTTGGGTATGTTGTACTGTTCTGCAGGTAGATACAGATGGTTTGAATGTGTGACAAGGCATCCTTTTATAGTTAAAGATCAGAAATGTGCTATCCTGACCACCAATTGGTGTTCCAAAGTAGTTAATTACATGCACATCAGCTGTGCAGTTACTCCATTAGCCAAGACCATGGCAACAGTAGAGTATAATTGAGAATTCCACTTGGGCGTTGTCCCTTTGCCTTACTTGTGAGGAAGACAGCTTGGAAGTGTTGATTGAAATCTATTGCAACAGCTGTATGGAGACAAACACAAATATATTGTGTGTAATGCCTAGAAGATTTGGTCTAAATGTGTGTACTGCTGTTATATTTCTGAACACTGCTACTTGTGCAGGGTTTGTATGTACCTAATAATTCTGCATATGCTTCAGTCTGGCCAGGATGTTTGACCAGCTCAAGGCTGTATGGCTATGCATATAATATTAGGGGGTTTACAGTGTGCTCACCAGACATCTTTAGTTTGGTGTAAATGTGTATCATACTGTGCTGATAATCAGTAATTGGTAACACTTCCTTGTGTAATTACATTTCAACCCTCTGAAACAGGATTAGTTCAAACAAATCCTGTAACATCAGCAGCTGTTCCATTGTACAACAGCAACTATTTCACATAGGGCCATGTTAGTGTGTCTCTGTCCAGGTATGTTAAGGCTTCAGCAGATGTTGTACAGTGGGTGAATAATTGGTTATGGTATGACATTATGTATTGTTGTAATTAGTTTGTGTGTGGGGGAGATGTTGGTGGGTGTACATAGCAGATGCAGGTGTGTAGGAACTGCTTTTATACATGTTCTATATGTGTGTGGGGGGGTTCTTTCCCTGTGTGAACACCTATCCCTTAGTGGACTAATACTATGGTAATTGCAGGCTGATTCATTAAGGCACTGTTAAATTTTTCCTGTATAGCATGCAGGTAATGTTAGTTCTTGAATCCTTTTGGTAATACATCAGAATGTAATAAAGTTTTGCTAAATGAAAGATGTCTGTGTATTTCTGTCATGGATATTTGCAGTCATTGTAGTTATGTTGGTGACTAACCCTATTTGGCTCATGTCCATAGAACATATTTGTAATAGTGTATTGACATATACTCTTCATATGTCATGTTCATATTGTTTGGGGGTGGCAGAATGTGTGATTGCTATGGTCCATGTTATACTCAGATTTGAACACTTCAGATGCTGTATACACACATGTATGTGTATATATAATTATATATATATATATATATATATATATATATATATATATATATATATATGCTCTTCTTTCAGCTTTTCCCGGTTAGGGATCGCCACAGCGGAACTCCGGTCCACTAATGATTGGCAGTAGATATTTTATGGGTGCCAAGGTGCCAGCTCGATGCTCAACCTTCAGTGAAGGCACGCCCATTCTACGCATATCTTTCGAACACCACTCGACCACGGGGAGGACATGCAGACTCCACACAGAAGGCGCTCCAGCCGAGAATCGAATGGGAGAACCTCTTGCTGTGAGGCAACAATGCTACCGCTGCACCACCGCGGCTTATAGATATAGATATAGATATAGATATATAATATATATTATTGCATACGTTTATATGTACCTCCATAGATGTGTAGATGTTTTTAACCTATCTATATATCTACATATATATGTATATCTCTATATATCGACATGTATCTATGTATCTCTCTCTCTCTCTCTCTCTCTCTATATATATATATATATATAGCATACACCTTTCATTGGGTACATGGCGGTTTGTCCTATTTCCACACAATCCTCCCTTTTGTGTTTTAACCTGTCTGAATACACAACTGGCACAGGTATATCTCAGGTATCTTAGTGGTAGGTTACTGTGAGGATGGTGTACATGGTTGCAGGTTCTAATCCTGGAAATGGTTATTATTTTACCTCTCAGAGCAGGCACTGGTACGGAAAGTGTGATTAACGCACATTTTAGTGGTTGTAAGCAAGTTTGCCCGTGTTCTGCGACACATTAAGCAAAGGTTAAACCTGTAAAGCGCTCATCCGTTTAACCGTGTTTAAGCGCTGCTTACCATCGAACAAACCTGCGCAAAACCACTTACAACTGCTTAAAAGTGCTTTAATCAACCTGCATCCAACAGCCCTTATTCTGGCCCACAAAATAAAGTAACAGCCCTTGTAGGTTTTGAACCCGGGGCCATGCACACCACAGTCACTGACTTTACCACTAAGGCATCTGAGATATGTACAAATGTTATGATGTTTAGAATATACATTTTACTACAGGCATTCCTCACTACTGAAAACAAATGTGACAGTCAGTTGGTGTACACCTGACAGGGTGCATTATGGATGAGAATGGTTCTTGTTTTGTTTCCTTTTTATATTGTCCACATACTCCATGTATACCCCTCCAGTTCACTTATTGAACATCCAACCCAGGCTCTGCTTGATGCGTAATTTTATTACCCATAATTCCTCCCCACCCCAATCTCCACATACACAACAACCATCCCTTCTATGGTGAATTAAGTTAATATTAATAGTTATTTATATCTATGTGCAGACATCACTGGCATGTATATATATATATATATATATATATATATATATATATATATATATATATATATATATAGTATTAATTTGTAACAGTTATGCATATGTAGACTTGTATATGTTGATTCACAAACTACAGTACATTACAATGTACTGTACATATGTACACAAAGTGACTGTCCCATTTGTGGTCAGTACTGTGGAATGCCTATAGTAAAAGGTGTAGTCTAAAGACCATGAAACATGTATACAGCTCAGATGGCTTAGTGGTAAGTCCCATGACTATGGTGTGCATGGTCCAGGGTTCAACATCGATGATGCTTTTAAAAATGTTTTTTACTCAAGAATAAGGCTCATTTAAGCAGTTGTAAGCATGTTTAGAAGTGTTTGTGTGACACTACAGCAGCAGTTAAACACAGTTAAGCAAACTTTAAAAACGTATAACCTGTGTGCGCAAACATGGCCACATCTGCTAACTACTCAGGATATATACATTTCAGTGAAGTAACATCTCACTATGTGCTTACATAACATTACATTCTCTGTTGACTTTACTCTCCGGCACACATGGGTTTATATGGGTGTTTCAAATGTTTATTATACTGAAGAATACTACCTAAAAATGCAAGCTGTGGTTAAGGTATACTTTTTAACATGAAAAAAATCTCTGACTTTATTGGGATTTGAACCATGAATACACAGATACTATGCAAATGCTGTAACCATTACACTATTGACATTAACGTTGCCTCTGCCTATTTCCTATTTAGATGGTTTGTATGTGTAAGCTAGGCTAAGCAAAGGGCGGAGGCACCCAAGCCCACTGAGCTTCACTTACTCTTGAAATAAAAACTTAACAAATGAAATGAGAGACTATAAATTAAATTCCTAACTACATTAGGCATAGCCCCTCACTGACACACTTCAAGAGAAACCTTGATGTGTGAATGGGTAACAGAATATACACCCCCTGGGATCATGTGTCCCAGAACCATACAGCCAGGGGGAGGGGGAGCCCCTCCAGTTTTATAGCTGCAAGACCTGTTGGGGAAATTGAATGGTGTTAATTTTTCACGTTAACATGCCTTTTTTAGATCACTAAGTGCCCCTATCACCCTCCGCCACCCCAGTCTTCAACAGCTTCCGGCAAATCTGCCTGGAATCACTTTATTGGCTATGCTTGACAGAGGCTCAGTAACTTCATCAATGGTGAGGAGAAAGCCAACACACTGTAGCTATGCTTCTAAATGCCCTTGGGCAGATAGCCTACTACCTATCTGTAAACCTCTAAAGTGCAGGCCATCACAGACATAATATGTGAATAAACATTGCTTTCAGATCACAATATATAGTGAACAATCATCATGTACTCGGAAAACAGTTAAGTACAGCAAGAACATACAGAACACTGATACTTAATCACTCCAAAAGCCTTTCTTGGAAGATAGAAGACTTGTATAAGCTTAAGGCTTTCTATTGCTTACCAGTAGGTTACCTACAGGAAAGATGAGAAACAAGCACAGATGGGAAACATGCATGCAACAATATCATACTGGCTTGCATGTGTCAGCCTTAGGCTTTGGAATACTGGCCAAGGCTATTTTTGCCTCCATGGTGCTTTTTTTAGGCAAGTCTCAAAGGTGAATCCCATCTCCGTAAACAGCAGAATAGCAAAATCAATGAGGGTTATGCTACTCATTGCCAGGGGTTGTGATCACAACATGCATGCACTCACAGCACTCCTCAGTATGGACAACATCAACATCTGTGCAGTAACTGAGACCTGTTTTAAGGTTCCTGAGAGCACAACAAACAGGACTACAACCCATAACACACATTTCGGCCACAGAACATGGACTGACACAGACATGGAGGGGGTGTATCCATATTCATCAGGGATTCCTACACCTCCAGGTTAGTGGGGCAGCATGATACCTCTGAGATCATCCATGTGCAGATAACATCAGCCACAACTGCAATGCAAACTGTGGCCTGCTACAGATCAACCTCCATGACTGAGGACCACCACTCCACCTACCTAGAGACAGTGGAAAACATTTCAGTCCTACCAAACACCCTGGTGCCGATCAATGTCAACTACCCTACCATTAACTGGGAAACTTACTCGAGTACTCACTTCCAGGCCCAGCGCTTCCTGGAATTTATCACCTCATATGCCCTGTGTCATATGGTAAACTCCCAAACCAGAGGTGGAAACATACTAGAAGTGGTAATCACCAACATGGGTGACAGGTGCACCACAGCAGAGGTAATTCGGTCATTGGTTAGATATGACCATGAACTATTCACTGATGATTTCCACACCCAACCATCTCCCCACCCAAGGAAACCACAGTGAATACCTTTCCTACAGCTAAATTCACACTACTAAAGACAGAGTTGGGAGGTTTCAAAGCCCCCACACTAAGGGAAAACACTTCTCAAGATACAGAAAGATTTACAAATGCACTATATAAGCACCTACAAGGATGTATGGATCGTGCCATCACTGGTAAACCAAGACTCACTCCTCCAAGACAAGGACACCAGTCTGGTGGATCCCTGCAATAAACAGGCTATACAACTGAAGTAGGACAGCAGTCCAGAAAAACAGCAAATCCCAAGAAGGGCAGACATCCATGACCAGTATTAGTAAGAAACTTAGGTCCCTCATGAAATCATCCAAGGCTAACATCAACAGGAAAATAGGCAATGATTCAAAAGATAACCACAAAGCCTTCTTTGGCTATGTCAAGGATCTAAGTGGTAACACACAGATTTGCACTGTGCCAGTGCAATATAGCACAAAATATACTGACCCTACTGATATCACCAACATGCTTGCAGATACATTCAATGCAAACTTCACCCCCTAAAGAGCCCACAACAATACCCGAAAAGTAGAGTATCCCAGACATCAGAGACACACAGGTGGAAATAGCCCTCTCAAATGGCAAAACACATCATCAATGGAGGCAGATGGTGTCCCAGACTGCATCTTGCAAACACTACAAGACAAACTAACCCCCCACCTAATTAAGCTTTTCAACCTCAGCCTCTATACAGGCTACATGCCCATACAATGGTGCATAGCAATGGTTATTCATTCCACTCCACCAAGGTAGAAACACAACTGACCACGGTAACTACCACCCCATAAGCCTGACTAGCCTGGTCTGCAAAGCTATGGAGCACATCCTCATGGCACTCATTAACAAAGACATTGGTAACCTCCAAACACTTGACCCAACCCAGGTCAGCTTGGTTGAGTGCAAATCATGCTTACTGAACCTGTTTGACATCTTACAGACAGTCACCAAGATTGTAAATGCGGGGAGAGGTGGTTCACGCATACTACCTGGAGCTCGCCAAGGCTTTTGACACCATTCCGCATTCAGGTATTATTGATAAACGCACTAGCCTGTACATAAACCCATACATCACAGGATGGGTTGCCAACAGGTTTACACACAGAACCCACATGGTAAGACTAGCAGCCTCCAGGTCCAACTCTTAACCAGTAACAACTGCTGTCCCACAGGACTCAGTCCTGGGACCCCTACTGTTTGGCATATACTTCTCAGAGGTATAGGCAAACACAGGTGGACTATGGCAGACCATGTTTTGCAATGACTGCAAACTGGGAGCCATAATTGACAGTCCAGCTGACACAGACATCCGTCAAGGGGCCTCACAGAGACCGACACAGGGTGTCAAAGTCATGGCCTCCAGCTAAGTGCCACAAACTGCATGGTCATTCCATTTGGAAAAACTAAACACCCACATATTAACACATAAGTGGCAGCCACTTTAATACAGATGAGGTAATAAAGGATCTGGGGACTAAGGCAGATACTGATCTCTCCTTTGACAATCATATCTCCAAAGTAGTTAAGACATCCTTCTATGTAGGCCATCTGATTACTAAAGGGTTTGCATCTAGACATACTGAGATTATAGTGCCCCTTTACTTATCACTCATCAGCCCCATCATAGAGTATAAAAACCCATTTGGGATGTACCTCAGAAGACACTTCCGACAGCTGGAAGGTCCACGAACGTACCTCGCCAAGAGGATTACTGGCCTCAAACATATGTCCTATGCAGCCAGGCTGAATAAACTCCTGCTATACTCAGTGGCATCTTGTTTACTCAGAGATGATCTCTGCTGGCCAACAAAGCCATGTCCAACTCAGGCTTTTTGGATATGCTCCACCTATGGGAATCTTTGTCACAGTGAGCCACATGCTGTAGTGAGCTAAACCTTGCCACAACAATAACTAGAAGATGCTGGAGGGACAGATTCCTGTCACAGAAACTCTCCATGCTTTGGAACAACATCCCTAATTACATTATACATAGCCCCACATGAACACTCTTCAAGAGAAACCTTGAAGAGTGGATGGGGAACAGTAGATACACCCCAGGGATCTGCTCCACAGAGGGACGGTTAATTAATCAATGGGGTGGAAAAAGCTGACACATTTTGGCTAGGCTTATGAATGCACTCGGGCAGTTAGCCAAGTACCTACCTATGAACCTATACATACAGTATCAGCACATGCTGATAGCTTAATTTACTGTTCAGGTGTTCACTTACCTTGTGCCAATAGCCGTTGTGTGTGCAATAGTTGAGGGCTGCCTATGTTGGATGCACACAGTAGACTGCCTATACATGACAATTTACAGGTAGTCTTGTGTGTGTGCCATCCATTTTTACTGTGTGTGCAGGTGGAGAAAGGTGTCAGTCCCTTGGTGCCTACACTGTAAGTGTATGCTCTATACGTTCTCTCCTTGCCAAGGCATGGGCATACTGGGCACGCCTCCATCTGCCTACTGGGGCTGGCTCAGGGTGTTCATGGTCTGAGTACCTCTGTGCCTGTGGGGCTCTTGGCAATGGTGGTGGGCTGTGAGGGCCTTCAACATTCTGTCCCTGCTGCAGCTGTTTCTGCAGGATCATACTGTGTAGCATGGCACATACTATGAAGATGTGGGCATACGTGCCTGGAGAGTACTGCAAGGCTCTACCAGGTATATCCAAGCAATGGAACCATGATTTAGGCATCCCATACACACATTCTATGAAGAATCTGGTTTGTGCGTGTGCCTCATTATGGTATTCTTGCATGGGTGTGTGTGCATTTCTGATGGGGGTCATCATCCACAGTTCCAGTGCATAGCCAGTATCCCCCACCAGGTGGCCATATGGGATGTCCCCCCTGGCAAATACCTGATTCAGCTGTGAGGCATGCCAGATGTGGGAGTTGTGATAGCTTCCAGGTCTGCCAGCACACACATCCATGATAATGCCCTGGGCATTGCACAGGGCTTGGCAGTTGATGGAGGGGTATCCCTTGCAGTTTATGTAGCGCCTACCCTGCTCACCGGGTGGTGACTTGATGTGTATGTGCATGTGCATGCAGTCTATTGTACCCAGCACCTCTAGGTATTCTGCCACATGGTGGAAGAGACGCATATTGCTGGCCAACTCCTCCTGTGTTCAGGGGAAGTATATGTGCTCATTGGCATGTGATAACATGGCATCCAGGAACTGGTGAAGTACCCTGGATGTTGATGCCTGTGAGATCCCCATGATATCCCCAGTTGGCATTTGAAAGGTACCTGTAGTTAGTATTCCCAGGCTTACACATACCTTTGTATCCCCTCGGATGGGTTCCCCTCTGTTTGTTCTGGCTCTATGGAGTGGCCGGCACAGCTCCACAAGTTGCTGTAGGGTGTCCCTGTCCACCCTGTAATGCTCTACTATCTCCAGATCATGTAGCCCCTGGTAGGTTACCCTGGGTCTGAACACTCTTCTGGTGCCTGAGGTGGTTGTCAGCATAATCCCCCACACCACCTTCAGTCTCCAACACATGCTGGTGGATCAAAGCTATGGCAGCCCCTAACATGTAGATATTAAAAGTTCCCCATCTGTATACACCAATGGTGCAGAGTGTATGGGAATAACAAGTGTGTGTGAGCTGCTTTCAGACTTTATACTATTCTGCTATGGATGCTGCTGGTGTCATTGGGTGTGTATGAGCAATTCCAGCTGCAGGGCATCTTTATTATGGGTTTTACAGTGAGTACTGCAAGTGTGGGGCCTGTAGTGTGGAGTTATGCTTGCCTGCCTTGATTAATCCATTGCCCTTTAATTCACTTTTAAACCTGGATCCCCTCCCATTGTCAGGCATGCAGCCACCTGCCAATGTTCTTGTTTTGTACTTTCCCTATGCAGTCATGTGTTGCAAAATGTGTCTTGTACCTGATATAATGCAATTCTGCTTTGTTCTGCTGTGACACTTTACTGTTTTCTTTGCAGTGCAGCCCCTCCCCTTTCCTGTTCTGCAGGTAGCTGCTTGCAACCTTGTTAGCTGTTGTCAATGGCCCACTGTAGGTTCCTAGGTGGTAATTAGTTATTTGTACTCCAATTTCCTTGCTGCCGCATTTCCTTATTTTTTTCCTATATCCTTCCTGTTTCATCTCCAGTGTGTGCCGCGCAAACCCGTTTACCGAGTTTAAGTGTGTTTTAATCTCCATTCACATGCATACTCAGTTACCTTGTGTGCCCTCAGCTAAGCAAAGCTATAGCCAGTTCAACACACCCCTTTTCTGCATCTTTGCTTAGCTATGGACAAACCGGATTAGCAATGCTCCAATGTGCTTACAGCAAAGGTGACACACCCCTCTCTTGATGTCATCTTTATCTCAAGGGCACACCTCAGTGTTATAATGCTACACTGTGAGGTGCATCCTTACACCAGCGGGGAATCTGTGATTCACTATTAATTCTCTCATTTGCATGGCATTGCCTACTAATTCCTAGCTATTGCGCATAACACTGTCACAGCCCCTTAGCAATCCTTGCACCATGGTTTGGTGTAGAATGGCTGCCACTGACTATTATGGGGAAATCATATGTGTTACATTGCAGTTTTATTCTATAGTTTTCTATTTTCCTTGTGATCCCATTTGCACCCCACTGCCCTGCGCTTAAACTTTGCAATAGTGCGAAAAAAAAATTAAATGTTATTTTTATATTTTGTACATTTTTTATGCCAATGGCTATATATTTAGCCATTGGCATATATTAACAATATAATACATGTGTTTGATCGGCTGTCATGGCACCGATTTTATGTTTGCAAAAATGTAAATAGTTTTTTACGGTTTACATTTCAGCATGCTTACACTATGACTCACCACTTCCTGAATTGCTACATACCTTCATTTGCATGCTACACGGCTGCACATGGGGTAATTAGTATACAGGGGCAAGGAGCTGTGCAGGCACGTAGCATAAGCAGGTAGTGCACATGGAAACAGCTCCTACCTGGATCGCTCACCGGCCATATTTGGTGTTATAACGCCGACGCTATGCCTGCACCTGGTGCAAGCTTCATGAATCCTGGGGCTTCTCTTTAGCCAGATTCATAATAGCCAGTAGACTGCTCAGTCCTAATTCTTTTCATGCAAGGAGTACAATCACCTCTTCCCAGAAAGGGACCATAGGCAGACAGCCTATTGCCTCTAAAAAATTGGGAGATTTCTAGTAAAACCTACAGGTAGAGCACACAGTATGGAAACCTTTCAGCTTTGGAGTAGTTGGACTTAAGGGTGTGCATTAAGTTAGCTGTATTCTACAATTTATTGTTTTATTTACAAGCCATGTAATGTGCAAAAACAAGCAAAGAGGAAGGACTGGAAAGGATAACCCAGAATAAGTCTTAAAAAGGGAAAAGATTATAGATCCCAGTCTGTGACATAATATATATTGTAAATACTGTATATAAAGTCAATTTAGGTAAAAAAATTAAGATAAAGAGAAAATGTTGATGCATTTAGTTTGTTGCACATATAGTTATCACTGTATAACAAAATGTGATTAAGAAAGGGAAAACATAATTGGATGATGAAATTCTGAAGCTCCGTGTGTTGGTCCACACCTAACTGTATAAGGAAAGAGAAGTATATAGAATGTTATAACACGGGCCAATGCTGTTGAAAAGAAGGTCACCGTGTATGTGGAATACAGTACATGTAGAAGTAAATAGTTGGAATTTTTTAATAAAGTTTTTTACTGCAAAAAATAAAAAAATAAAGTCATCAAAACTGCATTTGATAAACTTTTTTTTTTTTAGTATGATGCACTCATAGCCACAAAAGGCATTACTTCCTGCACCCCTTTCCAGTGTTATCATCACCTAAACAGGCAGTACAAGACAGGTTTAAGAAACATGCCCCTTACAATGAGGTTTTAAGAAATTTACATTTTCAGTGAAATGGCAAAAAAATAGCAGTTCATGCAGCTGGTGAAAATTAAACACAAAATCCAGTAATCCATATTTATTTATTTGTTAATTGCTTATTTATTTACGTAATTATTTATTTTTATTTTTTGATTGCAAATAATGTGACCGAACCAAAACTCTATTTTCAGTTGTGGCCTGGGGAAAAAAGCTCCTCAGTTCTAAAAAATCAAGTGAACATGGAAATTCTTGAATGCATATATATAAAACAATAAATACATATGTACATAAACAGAAAACATTGCAAATGAAGTTTACAAACAAATACATCAACAGTATATGGCAACAGTTAAATATAAGATTAATATTGTGGATATTATAATGCTTAAAGGAGACAAAGAGAGGTAGACATTAGGATAGATAGGGCTGGAGATGGGATAGAAGGAGATGAAACTCAGGTACAACGATTGGTCCAAGTGGCAGTTTGGTAGATTTTTAGATTGTGCAGAAATGTTTTATACTTATTCTTGTGACTAAGGTCTGGGAAGATGGAACTACATAGCTTGGCTACATAAGCAGATCACAAAGGATCACCAAATTCTTTATTTGATTTGACAGTTTCTAGGAGGTTTTGGGTCTAAGCTTGCAGATCTCTGCAAGGCAAAGATTTTGGAAGCTAATTTGAAATAGGGGACCATCTGCTGGGTTAATATGGAACTGTGTGTATGTTTTTAACAGGTAAAATGTTAATAAAACGTGTTTTAGCTGCAGCCACTTAATCTTTTGATGTGCTTTGCAATGATAAGTTTTGTTGGGGTGATTAGTGGCGCATTCTGCAATTTTATTGTATATTTGTTCTTATGTATGTTAGCTTTTGGAATACTAACAATATACTTTTGGAATTTTTCTTTTGATTCATTTCCATAAATGAGCTTTTCTCAACAGTGCCTAGCCGAGTTGGCGAAGTGACACATAATCCTGTGTACCTGCATGGACATGGTTCTGCTTCTGAGATGGTATCGTATGTCTCAAGAGCTGAGGTCAGTGAAACGATTTGTCTTTCAGACCACATACCTCAAAGGTTTTAGCAAGACCATTCTAAAAATAAGATATACACTGACTTACTATTATAACCTATAATTTGCAGTTATCCTTCAATCAGAATATATACAACAGCAAAAAGTTAGGTGCCTCTTTTCAGTGCTGTCGGCTAGAAAGACTCTGATGATGTTCACCTAAGTGAGTAGGTATTTAGGTATTCTCACTAATGGAGTGTAGCTACAGGTTGCCACAACAAGGACAACTGTACATACAAGTAACAATAAATAGGCTAACTCAGACTTATTATATGATAATGTATTATTCTCTTATTACTACTGATAAAATACTGTCATGTGGTGCAATTAATTAAGCTCTTTTTTTAACACAGTCTATATGTTTAACAGAAACACACTATAATGTTTTTTTACCAATCTCTTGTCATAAGGAACATGTCTTAATTAGGCCTACCAGCTTAAACAGCTGAAATATATACTCCAATATATATTCACTGACCAGATTAGTAAACTGCAAAATATATAATCTAAAATCCATTGCAGTTCACTTCAGAATATTATACATAGTGGTTTATAGGTTTATACATAGCCATTAGGCATACCCTCTAGAAGATCATTGAGGCGTCTAGCTTAATTTTCCACTTGATCCAGAGCATTGTCTAATGAAGTAACTTGCTCAGAATCACACAATAGACAAGTGGAGGGTGAGAGAGCTGAACCCTGGATCATAGGAACCATCTATTAACAGCCAGTAGCCTTAATCCCCTTGCTATTTTCCAGGCAAATACTGGTTATCCCAGGGCTGAACAAATGACATTATGTGTATGAAGTAGATCTGCTAACCACTATACTGCAAAACACAGAGAAATATTTGTGGATAAGCTTCAGGTTATATCAGTGTCCAGCAGGCTGCAGCATTAGGAAATTCAGATACTTTCACTTTGTGCTGCAGTTTAATCTTCAGATCCTTATTTCTCACACACAACTGTATATGTTAAAAGGGATCAAAGATGATTTTTAAAATCATCAACATCGATTAATAGTATACTGCTAACCACAAAACTACAAACATATGGAAACTACATAAATCGAAAGAGAAATTATGTGGCAAGTCTATGGCCCTGTGTTAGTGAACATTAAGTAGTGTGTACTAAATGGAATACAAAGCTTCCCTCAGACCCTCTCATATTTTCTTCCTGTCAAGTCTTCAGAGCTCTCGCATGATGTTGTCCTTGGTTCACTGATATAAGAACATTTGTTCTAAGATAAATAAAGCTGAACATACATGTATCTGCTTATCAGGTGTTGTTCAGTAGTCAACATTTCTTAGAAGAATGCAGATATTCCTTCTGAGATTGTTCTTTCAATGTATCAGGAAGTGGTCCTGTAGGCTGTTGTATAATTTCGTTATGTGCACTGTTCTTCCTGTTTCTCACTTCTTTAGGCATACTCACCCTCAGCATGCGGGTAAAGGACATCTGTTCTCTAGAGATGCCTCACTGCTTCATGTAAGCTTTTCTAATAACTGCTTCTGTTTGGGTTAAATTCTTTATTTATTTGTTTTTAATAATTTTATTTACTTTACATAGCATTTGTGCTGTGAACTATTCTGTGTTTTTGGGCATGCGTTCCAAGAGACTGATTAGTGTCCTGCATCAGTGCACCAGCCTTGTCATGCAGAGCTGAATAAAATGGTTAGTGATCTTTATCAAACTCTTGTGGGAATAACTGTCTACAAATGTTGCATATCAGCTGGAGATAGTACAGCCTACTGTCACTCAGTTCTTACATTTGGAAAAAAAGTAGAAAAGTACATTTTTTATACTGTAGAACTTCTTTGAAGTAAAAGACATTGATTCTAACTGAGACTGAACAAAGATGTCATTTAGAAATGAGCACAAAAGTAATTATTAGTATAGATTAAGGATATGATGTCATAAACTGCCTTATCGTGCGCCCCCGCTTAAACTCCTACAACGCTCACCTGCTCCCAAAATTCACTTAATGAAAGATACATACATTTTAAACAAAATGTCATCTCACTCATTCAATAATTCATTAAATCAAATTTCTGATATCTGCTTTATCTGATTGAAGGTTGTAGGACAGCTAGATCCCTTTCAGATTGGCAATGGATATTAAGTCATGAAACTAATCCTGGGTGTCATGTTTATTTCATGCATGGGAATAAATCTTTTGGAATGAAAAAATTACAGATTACCACATTAGGATTTATAGTATTTCTTCTCAGATTTATGTAGCTGGCTTGCTCTGGAATGGGTTATATAAGAAGGCTTTCATTCACTTTGCTATGTTTTGTTACTTTTATCACCCATGCCCTGCATACACATGGTTTTATTGTGCTATACTTTTTTACAGTAAGGTACCCTTTATTCCACCAGTTTATATACCCCTTGGTTTAATCAGGATTAGTTGGATATCCTGTGTTGAAAGATGATATAAATGCAATATTTTTCATCTGCCTTAATCACTGTACTGAAAATGTAATCATTTACCAGTTGAAACTTATGCATCATGTGCAAGACTATAGATTCAGACATTTTGTTTGCCCTGGTGCATTCCCTTCCAAGTCATTTATTATTTTATTGAATTATTAGTCATCTGCCTACCTCTGTGCTAGATTAAAATACTTCACTTGAAATTATACAGCCAAATTCTGCTGCAGCAGGGAACAGCACTGTTCCAATTTTGTGTGCTATTTTTTATCCATAATGAACTTGGCACATGTTTAAACACATTTTACACATGCATTGTGTGCCCTGAGACAAATAATTTGTGAATCACACATTTTACTTTTCTATTGCCACACATGTACATAGCATGAAATATACATAGCACATATCACGTACATCGCACATATACAGGTTACATAAGTTTCCTCTGTAGTGATATGCACTGCTTTAAATTCATTACATCTGGGTTAGAAACCTATTAGATGAAATGAAAATTTTTGTCTGGACATCTTATCCTCCAAGGTAAATAGATAAGTTTACCATATATTTATTCACAACCTGTAGTGAGCATGCTCAGAATTTTCTTTTTGACCACATGATCCAAAAGGGAGCTGTTTCCTGTCTTTCTGTGTTTTTACTTTTTTATTTTTACTGTTATTACTTTTTTACTTTGATATCAGATTTGCAAAATATTCTTATACTCCCATGTATGTTATGTTTTAGTTGTTCTAGATTTTCAAAGAAGGGAAATTCTCAGGCCTACTTAACTTCTTCCTGCTTCTTCGTGTGTGTGTGTGTGTGTGTGTGTGTGTGTGTGTGTGTGTGTGTGTGTGTGTGTGTGTGTGTGTGTAGTCCACTCTTTTGTCATTATGGCTCTTTTTCGGCCTATCAGTTTTTGTGATTTTTGGGGACTACTACTTCCTTCTACATCAAGGGGGCCATCTTTCCCCTGGGTCTGGCCTAGCTCTATTGTAGGAATATTTCCATGTCTTGAGGATTCTACACTGCCATTTTTTAAAGTCTTGGTACCAGTGGGCCTACCAGGATTGGACATTTTTTTATCCTAGGTCTTGTGCACCCAGCTATCTTTTTTATTTTTTAACCTACATCTGTCCATGATATATGCTATATCAGTCTATATATCAGTGTTGCCTTGGCGAGATTTTGTGAAAACAGGGCCCACCTTGTGAAATTACTCACCAAGACCTGAGGATGCATTTAATTCCAGAAATACTACTCTCTTTTGCATCACTATTACAGAGAATGAGGACCTATAATGTAACAGACCTCATCAAAAACTGAAGAAAAAAAAGATAATACACACACACACACACACACACACACATATATATATATATATATATATATATATATATATATATATATATATATATATACATCACACACATACACACACATACCCACAAACACACACTTTCAAATGCTCATGCACACACACACACACACACACACACACACACACACACACACACACACACACACACACATACATATATATATCTATACAGCACACACGTACACACACATACCCACAAACACACATTTTCAAATGCTCATGCACACAAACACAAACACACACACACACACACACACACACACACACACACACACACACACACACACACACACATATATATATATATATATATCTATACAGCACACACGTACACAAACATACCCACAAACACACACTTTCAAATGCTCATGCACACACACATAACCACACACACACACACACACACACACACACACACACACACACACACGTGCAAACTCTCAAATGCTCGCATATGCAAACACACAAACACATGCATACACACAGACGCACACATTCACACACACACACACACACACACACACACACACACACACACACACACACACACACACACACTGTACAAACATGTACATGTATCTACAAAAAATTCTGAGTGTATGTATATAAGGATGGCTAACCATAATAATCTCAAAAGATAAATTCCAGGTATATAATCATCATTTGGAGAAAGTCTTCATCAGATTGTATGCTATCAAATGACAGTTTCTCCCCTAATGACTTGACTAACAAGATCATCACTGGTGAGGTAGCAGTTCTCCTGCATTATCTGTATTTTCTTCTCAAACTTGCTCTGTGACATTGATTTTCTTTGTTCCAACATATTCAGCTTTTACTTCTAATTTGTGTAAAGCAGATTCATCTGATAGGAACCAAATGCCTGCTTCCAAGAAACTAGAACACTGCAAGATACTTTGTTCAGACACTTACTGGTTTGCAAAGGATATGGCTAAAGACCTCCAGTTCTGCACCAGTTCACTGATGCATTTGATATTTGATCTGCTTTCACTTGCTGAAGGATGTTTACTTGAATAAATGTAGTCTTGTTTGCTCAGGAACTGTTTTATCAAATAATAAAACTATGGCTGTCATCCGTATGAGATGATATTCTCTTTGCCCTTTCATAGTAATCTGCAAATAATAATCCAACTTCATTTGTCATTTTTCAGTGAATCTAATCACCTAATTCTGCATATTTTTATTTTAGGATAAGTCACTCAGTTCATATACTTCAAACTATAAGAAATTTCAAGCAGCAGATACATTGGTGATGTATTTTAATATTAGGAAACTTTTTCTAATTTTATGACTGGTGTTTACGATAAATGGTTTAAAACTTCTTAAGTCCAGACACTTCTAACTGCCATATTTTGAACACTTGTCTGGCTTTGCCAGCTCTGCTCCTCTTATATCCCAACTAATCAGACCTGAAGGAAATGTGCACTAAGCATTACACATGTATTCATGTTAATACACTTTGAGCTTTCTCTTAAGCAATGAGTCACTTAGATACCAGAGCCATACCCCTGTTAAGGGGATATTACTAAAGTGAAATTAATTATGACCTGAGTCATACTTCTATATAGTACAATAGCAATACTACTTTAGCTGCTGTAAGTTTCTGAAGTGTTACTGCTCTCCTCAATACAAAATCTAAGTTAAAGAATCCTGCTTGTTTCCTTCTATAATAAAGGATAAAAGGACAGTAGTACTTTATTTTACAGATGCAGTCCAGCCGTGAGATAAATTCATATCAGTGTGTAAGTGAGCCCAGTGCAAGTAATACTATTTGCAGAACCAACATTCTGAAACACATTCTCTGGAAACTTTTTTTTCTCATTTAAGTCTGCAATGCCTTTTTGAATGGTTGTTTATCTTGATATTATAGTAAGGCTGATTTATCTCACTGGAAGAAAAATCCCTAATGTTTGTCACTGAGTAATATAAGAAGCAGTTGTACCCTCTGTTGCATAACAAAGATGGAGGCACAGTTTACTAGGTTAATGCTTGAGCAGTCACTCTGGTAAATTGACAGCTGTCATTTCTTACATCCTGTCTCACTCTTCTCTCTTGGCCTGATGACATGTAGGACCTAATTTCTTCTAGAGCTCAGTTGGTAGTGGGGTAACAAACATATAAGTGTAATCAGTAATGTGCGAATTTAACAGTTCTCCAAGGAAAGTCTTCTACAAACATATACACATTATATTGTGGTGTGGTGGTTACCTGATATCTCAGAAATGTTGTTCTCATGAATGCATGCACATGCCTGTCTGCCTGTCTGTTGGTGTGTGTGAGGTGGGGTTTTAGACAAAATATTATCATAGTATAAAAGCATGAAACAACACAGTTTAATGTGATTCCCCTGGAGAAATGCTATTAAAAGAAGAGCTGGCAACCAAAATTTTAAAAATGATTGTCTCTCAAATATACAGTTTTTGAGGCTAAGATGGAATCTCTTTTTGAATCCTTACCAGATTAAACTGTTGAAATTCCAGGATAATCACTGAAAGACATATGGTTCATAGGTTCACAAGTTCACGTTAGTACTAGACTAACTGCCCTTGGAGACCATTTTAAGCCAGCTGATTGGATGTTTAAAATTAACCTAAAGTATTTGACTTTCGATTCACCAAACCATTTCCAGGATCTACAACTATATATTACTGTAATAATAATTACTGATCAAAACATAGATAGTTGGAAGGGAGCCATGCTTTGTGATAAATCATTTAAGAGATGCCTTTGTCCATTAGTACTACAGGGGAAGTTCTGGAGTAAATTTTCTATTTCCAGTCCATTAATCCAAGTTGAATGTGGCCAGGGATGAGCTTTATTTTACCTGGATGGGGAGTCTGTTCCAGAGCAGTGAGCAGTGGTATCCTCTGCATGATATACCTGTCCCTAGAAGCCATTCTGCTGATGTTAATGAAGAAGTTTAGAATGCTGGAATGAGTATTACTGATAGAATTTGACTTGTGGATGTGAACTAAGTCCACTAGTAATGGTTCAGAGTATACATTATGTTAGATACGGGTATCTTTAGCAATCTGTAAGAAACCAAATATAGCAATAGGACTTTGAGATGGTTCATGTAGCACATATTCCCCCGGATTTACTATTCCTCCATGCAGTACTAGCTTAGTCCTGCACGGAGGTGGCTGTTTAGGAGCAGGACGGCAGCGCGCCATGCATAGTAATGAGGTGTGCTGCCTGAGCTCCTAACCTTACACGGAGCCTGTAAGAGTGCAAGAGGCATATCTAAGAGCAGAGCTCTCAGAATATACATGCCCTTACAATGAAGAACACCAGAAAGGGGTAAGAAATGAGCGAGACCGCTCATTGATGTCCGCATATCCCCACCAGCAGTCCCTCTTGTGTACAACAGCAAAAGTATACAGAAATAAAATGAGCAAACCCTTTATTTTTTTTTAAATCCGATTAAAGCTAACAGTAGGTGCGAGGGTGTGCCCATCGCTTAGCTACAGTTAATGCAGCTTAAATGGCTGAAGAGGATAACAAGGAAGATATATGTAAATGAAGCAGCATAGCAATAGTGTAGTGGGCAGAGTATTTCCCTTACGTGCAGGCATTCCCGGTTTGAGTTCCACTGCAGCATATTCCATTTTCCATGGCAAAGCACGTTATGACTAATATTTATGTTGCATAACCGACTCACATGTGAAATGTTAGTATCATAGTGAATAAAGCACTAGTAAGCAGGTTTAAGCACCAATAAGCAGTAGTAAGCATATTTAAGCACTAGTAAGGGAGCTTAAGCCCCTTTGCACAGGAGTAAGCAATGCACACACAGGTTAAGCAATTCTGAAGCTAACTCTCTGTAAGCAGATGTAACCTGAGGTTAGCAGTCCTTAACATCACGCATACCCATGCAAACCCGCTTACAAATGCTGAAAAGTGCCTTAATCACTCTGTATCCAACGGCCCTTGTTCTGCCCATCAACAAAATAAGCAGCCATGCAGGTCTCGAACCTAGGACCCTATACACCATAATCACAGTAGTTAACCACCAAGCCATCACAGAAGTACAGAAGAGTGAGGTATCAGCAGACAAGTATTCACCATAGTAAAACCAAACTGAACCTGTGAAAGGAATCAGTTTATAGACATATGTGGCTTAACCCACTACATAACATAAATATGTGAACTGGAGTACAGCAGTAAGCCTAGAAGTCAGGTGTAATTGTAATAGAGTGTTGAACTCCCCAATAAAACACAAGGACCCCATAGAGTGTATGTACACATGAATCATGGATACCAGGCATACACATAAGGTGTAATGAATAATAAATCAATGCCAAAAAGGAATTATAATGAAAAGTCTAATGTAAGCAATGCTAAGCATTGCACAGGCCAGCTTAGGAGGTGTAAGCAATGTATAGGCCAGCTAACTCACTGTGCCCAGTGTCATACCCCTTTAAACAATGCCAACCCTAGGTAAGCAGGTTTGCCCATAGCCTAGACTTTTCAAAACCAGCCAATCACAGAAAAGTGTGGGAAATCAGCCCTACTTAAACCCAAGAGGTGGGAATACATCTCATAACTGGTTGAAGCTTCCCCTTGCAGGCACATTGTCAGGAAGGGGAGAAGGTGTGCGCTTTTGGGCACAGCGCTGGTGCATCCAGGAGTCCAGAGTCATGGCAGGACTCCTTGTCAAAGACCATGATCAGAAACTGCTGCAGGGCCAGTACCACGGCTCGCAATATAAGGTGGATGCCTGGGACCGTCTCACCCGTGACCTCACCAGTGCCACTGGCATACCTCAAACTGGTGAGCAGGTCAGGCATCCCTATGCTGACCTGAAGCAGTATAAGGGGGACCTCTTGGAGCAGTGGATCCAAGAGGCTAGAGCGGAAGGGGATGTTCCAGTTGTGTGCAAGTATCACCCCACTATGTGTGCAATAATTGCCAGCTCAGGTGTATCATGGATAGGTATGGCTAAATATTCCTCTTATGTCCCCCACAGCTGCAATGGAGTAGGTCGCGAACCAGGAGGCCCACATCAGAAACCTGGTGAGGTTGTGACATGAGGCAGGTCAGTAATACTCAAGTATTTACTGACATAGGAAATAAAACTAAAAGAAGAAGTAAATAATTTGTCTGAATAAAACCTGTATTGTGCAAGGCAAGTACCGCATACACTAGAGAATATGACAGGAAGAGTCTCATATTGTTTGTATGTAAATAAAAGTGTAATAGCCTGACAATAAAGGTCTAACTGCTGGACTGCATGTGTATACTCTGGTATCATATGGTAATGCAGATTCACAATCATGTAATAGTACTGTTGTATTAAGCACTGCTACCCACACTGTGCACCATAAATTGAATGTGCAGTGATGCCTGTATATGACAGGTGTAATCCCCAGAGGCCATTTAGTACAACTGTGAGACACATAGACAGAAAACAGGGAAATGCAGACAGCAAAACCCAAATAGCACATGCAACTGAGATGTGAACTGTTGTTTTTTTAGCACACGCAGCCATGGTTAGAATCCTGCCAGTGGTAGTACTCTGCATACAGAATCATACCCCACAACTGTACAGATATGTCCAAAATGTCCAGTAAAGTGGCCCATATCTGTTGCCTATCAACCTGTTCCCTGGGAAATTAGTGGGATGATCCCAGACATATAGGCAGCAAACAGGAAATAAAACTGATTGATACACAGCTATGAGAACAAAGCTGGCACACTATCAACTCCCCAATACCTTATGTGACTAAGAAGCCACGTATGCCGCATTTACACCCCAGCTTGTCAAGGTGTGTCAGAGTGTGTACAGTAACAGAGTGAGATGTATGTGCATAATAGTAATGTGGAATTTGGTACTGTGTGTGGGAACATTCAGGTAGTGCTAATAAACATTCCTCCCACAGGTCTGTTAGATACCAACACTGTGCCCAGAAATACAAGAATGATACCCAGTACTGGTACTGTTAACATTCGTATTGTATGGCAGTGTGACTGATGCAGTTGCTCTGAAAAATGAGGTATTACACATAACTGTTGCTCACACTGTCCTACAAAATATAATTTTGTCTATGAAATCTGTATAAGAGTGTTGTAATACAAGGTCAGAATGCAAAAGCACAGTGGATTAATAAGACAGAAAGCATATAAGAGATATACAGCAATATCTATTTAGCAGACACAACTGTGATGGACAGTGTTTAAGTTGCAGCAGACACAGCCATGGTCTGAATCTTGGGAGTGGAAGTAGGCTGCATACAGAATCATACCCCACACCTCTACAGATGAGGCCAGAATGTCCAGTATATGGGCCCATATCTGCTGCCTGCCGCCCTGGTAAGTCTGTGGGATGATCCCAGATATTTAGCCAGTAAACAGGGAATAAAAGTGATTGTCAAACATCTATAAGAACAAACCCATTACTGTAGCAACCCCCAAAACTGTTAGGAGAGTAATAAGCCAAGTATGTCCTATCTACACCCCCATGCTGTCAAGCTGTGACCAGAGTGTGTACAGTAACAGAGTGAAATGTATGTGCATAATACTAATGTGTAATCTGGAAGTTTGTGTGGCAACAGTCAGGTAGTGCTAACAAACACTGCTACCACAGGTATGTTGGATACGAACACTGTGCTGAGAAATAAAGACCATTATAACCTGTACTGGTACTGTTCACTCTGGTATTGAAGGGAATTGTGAGTGTTGCAGTTTCCCTGAATAATAACGTATCACTGATCACTGAAAAATTAGGTATTACACATAACTGTCGCCCACACTCTCCTACATAATATAACTGTGTAGAAAGCATATGTATGTGTGTGTGTCAGGTCACTAAAGGTTGAAGAGGGCAATATTCTAGATATGTCCCAGCACACCTGCATGTGGTCAACACATGGCCAGAGTCTGTGCAGGAAGAGTTGTATAGCTATTTGCACAACATCAAGCTGGAATCTGGGAGTATGTATAGAAATAGTTAGTGTTAACAAACATTCCCTCCATGGGTATACCAGGTAAGAGGTGTATACTGCAGGTAAAACCATTTCATGTATAACAATGACAACAGCCATATCACTGTCTAAACTAAGGCTATAGGGTAGTGTAGTAGGACTTGTAAGGTACAGATAAGATCACTGACTAGGAAAGTAATGTGAACTACAGGAATATACTAGCTGTTAATTGACATTTTTCTCTCCCACCCCACCATATCTCCAACAATAATCAACATACCCACCCCAACTGCTATGTAATGACACCTA
The DNA here is from genome assembly GCF_019279795.1 of Protopterus annectens. NCBI lineage: Eukaryota > Metazoa > Chordata > Ceratodontiformes > Protopteridae > Protopterus > Protopterus annectens. The sequence continues at coordinate 650,202,998 of NC_056751.1, read as the reverse complement.
TGTTCTGATAATGTCTAATTGTTTGATAAATATTTTAATTGTTCCCATGCATGTGCTATAATGAATTATTCCAACATTGGTGGAATGGTGCCATCAATGTACTTGTATGCTGTTCTTGTTACCACTGTGGTCCTATATATGCATGTGTTCTGTTTGCTATGCAACTGTTCCATATCTGGTGTCTGGGTTAATGGGAATATCTATGCATGCTGTTATACCTAACCCTGGAGTGTGTTGACTATTACTAACCCACATATGATGATGAAATCTAAACACTATAGCACATTTGGGAAGGCTGGTCCCAGTGGACCCACCTGTCCCACCTCAGCTGTGCCGTGGCACCAGGCTCCAGCATGTCTAGGGCCCAACCCGGGACCTCTGTCCATTGGTCCTGCACCACCTTTTGGTGGAACCGCCTCAGGGAATGGGGCTCACCCCCTCGGGAGTGGGCACAGACAGGAATCTGTCACCTGTTATCAGGTCAGGGTCATGGTGCTTAGAGAGCTCAACCAGCTGCTTGGTGATCTTCTATGCCAGCTCGAAGGCCGTGTGTCACAACTAAAGCATCAGTTTGGCTCTGAGACACAGTCCCCAGCACAGCCACCATTAGGGCTGTGAAGGTGCACTGGTGACTGCCCATGGATGGAGACCTCAGTCCCACTGTTTCCACTAGGGGGCTCATGGGTTTCTGATTTCCCAATATCCCTCCCCATCAAGGTGTTTACCCCCCACATGTGTCATATACTGCCCCTGTATGAGTCTTGTTTGTCTTGTCTGTTAACCTACCCAACCTACCTCCCCAAATATATCTACTACCCCTCCCCAGCACCCCACTCTCACCTAAAAAAAATGGGCAATCTGTTCCCAAAACAAAATCTCACCCCATACATAGCTGTCCATTTAACACACATGTCCACTGGACACATGTAATTTGGTCTAATTGGCATCACAACTTATTATTGTCCTCACTCCCTCCTCGGGGATTGAGTGTCCAAATCTACCTCCAAATTCAGTGTATATGCACAGGTGTTGCTGTAGAAGAAATGAGCAGCTATGGACCTCCCCTACACCCTCCTGCACATCCCTAGCTATTTCCTCTACTGTCCTTCCCTCTTTGTGCCCCCTTTTTCACCACTTTCCTATCAACCCTTCTTTCTTTTCTTTAAAAGAAATTAGCGCAGGGGTAGGCGGGAGTATGCACTTTTAAGCAGCAGTAACCGGGTTTCAGCCTGTTTGCGTGGGAGTAAGCAATGCCTTCACTGGTTAAGCAATTTAGGAACTAACTGAGTATAAGAAACTGTAACCGGAAGTTAGCAGTGCTTACCTCTGTGCAAACCTGTGCAAACCCAATTACAACTGATCAAAAGTGCCTTAATCATTCTGTATCCAATGACCCTTGTTCTGCCCAGTAACAAAATAAACAGCTTTTGCAAGATAATAACCCAGGATCCTGCACACCATAGCCAAAGGGATTTACCGCTAAGCCATGCCAGATACACATAACCCTGATATTTTCACAAACATAACATCCAGCCCAGTCATTCAACAGTACAGGAAATTTATTTCAACATGTAGATGTATGTGTGTGTGTGTGTGTATATATATTAATATCTAAATAGATAAAACATATTTATATATGTAGATCTATATATATATATATATATATATATATATATATATATATATATATATGTACACATATATATATATGCAAATGCCTACATCTATAGATATATATGTCTACATCTATATGTCTAAATATATACAGCAAGTTATATATATATGTAAGCAGATATATATATATATATATATATATATATATATATATATATATATATATATATATATATATATATATATATATATATATATATACAGGTATATACGGACATAGTTATATTTATATAAGCAGATATAAATATCTATATAGGTATATACGGACATATATCTGTAGATAACAATGGGAGAATAACAAAAACATATATGTCCACATGCACTGTTAATGGGGTTGAGAGGCCCCAAACAATTTACGTCTTGTACGACTAGGTATACCTCCTTCACAGCCAAACATGTTCACCCTGCAATACATTGCCAAATGTTGCAGATCCCATAACCAGGACCTGAAATTACATGGGCATCCCTAGGATACATATACACAAACACATATATGCAGATACAGATATGTATATATATATATATATATATATATATATATATATATATGTATATCACTTATATATAGAGATATATATGTAACTACACATACACACGCAGAGATATGTATAGTAAGGTATATATGTAGTAGGTCAACACAATATGGAGCAGCCACTATTCCTACAGTTGCCACCTTATCAACTGGAGACTGTATGAGCCACCCATACAAATGACAGTCATTGCCTGCAACATATACCCACAGAGAAATCAAAGGATATAACACCACACACAGGTTTGCATACGTGGGAAAGCTTTATTTTTTGTATTATTACAGTTGTATATCCCATATGGTATAGCTGCTTAGACATGGATATCCATATAAACTGAGTAATGCAACTATGAAACAGTTAAACTAATACAGTAGTCAGGAAAAGTTAACAAATGTTACTGTCCAGGCCATCAAGTAGTACAATAGTAAAGAGAGACTGGGCCACAGAATACCAAATAATCAACAGTAAGTAATGCAGATGTATAGTTCAGCAGCCTCTATCTACACTCTGTAGACAATCCCTAGGGGGTAAAGACCTCAGATGACACAATGGGATGTAACTGTTACATAACAAGGCACAACTGACACCATCACAAGCACACTGACAAACAAGACAGTCTGTATGGCAGGTGGCAGTAATAACCAAGGTGGATTGTATGGTAATGTACATCCATATACTTTTAGGCAGCTCACCCCTGATGGTCTTCAGGACATTGGGCTTTCAGGATGCTGTAGCACTCCCATATACATATATGTATATATATATATATTTATATATATATATATATATATATATATATATATATATATATATATATATATATATATATATATATATATATAGCTATATATGTATGCACATCCTATGTGTATAGATATGCCTAGTTATGTTGGTATATATATAGATATCAATAACTATATGTGCATACATATCTATTCTGATATACCTACTACTGTCAATATATATGCAGATATCCATACATATATGTGCATATGTATTTCTATCTGTATATGTGTAGACATATATTGCTCTGTATATGTATATATCTGGGTGTTTATTTGTATAGCTATGTACATATACATATCCATCTATGTATGTTGATATGTATATGTGTATGCCTATATAGATATCTGGATAATTATATGTACATATATCTTCACCATATGTCCTGAACATGGAGTGTAGCCCTACCTCAGCCCCTATAATCCCAACTTCGTAGTGCAAGGTGATGTCAGGTATGTATAGCAGGTATATTTGTAGACTATTGCTTCTATAATAGGGAGTGTCTTCACAGACATGGTGTGTGTGGGAGGTCACACCTGCTTTTAACATGTGCGCCATTAGCTACTGACAGACATCCTAGGGACAATAATAATACAGTACCACTGCTAGCACGTTATGCTCCTGTGGATTACAGCAGAGATAATGGCCAATATATGTGGACAGTCTGGCACACTCTGGACAGTCCAGAGGTATACACATAGCCCCTTAGTGCAAGATATGTGGATCGATCCTGACAATGTGGATATTAACAGCCATGTAGATGGGTAAAACATGTAACTACTGGTATACATGTGCCCCCATAGGTTATGCATTCACACATCCCTGCCTGTCCTGCCACATAATAACTGCTAGTACAGAGGTGCCATGGCCACATACTACCCACTAGATACTGACATACATCTGTACAGCATCCCACTGCTCTGTTTGACATACATGACTGTTATGGTGGCCCGGCAGCAGTACATCTGGCAAGTATCTGGACATTACATCTCACTGGGTAAGTACACTAAGCTGCTAGGCATGTAACAAAGCACTGTGCAGTCTCCAAGCAGACTGTCTCAACATTGGTCTACATTTCCTATGGGGGAATGCACATGTACCTGCATATATAGCAGGCTCTACAAGCATGCCACAGCACAGAGTAACATACACCTGTGTGAAAGTGCATAACCACAACCAATGTGAACACAGACTCATATGGTATGCTAGCATATTATTACAGTATATGGACTATCTGTTTAACACCAACCTCATATGTGCCACTCACACACTAACCCTACACATACTGGGTCGCTAAACAGTGTGCTCCAATGCCTGTCTGTGGTATGGGACATGTGTGTGTATGGCCTTACAAACATGTCAGCCAACAGGGTAACATACAGTGGAGCAGCATGTAACATCAGATAGAACAGGAAAAAGAACAATGACATCTACCACAGTCTGTACACAGGCCATGGTACATATTAACAATACACACACTGCCGACAATCACCATAAGTACACAGACCTCAGTACTGTACACACAAGCACAGAATGTCTAGGTTATGTCATCAAATATAACCCCTACTTTACATAACATGTGTAGCAGTCTGATATCTCACTGGCTTGTTATCAGATATGATGTCACTAATTATGGTGTACAGCACATATGCATCCCTTACTGCATGACATATGTACAAAGGTTGACAGGGTTGTGGCTGGAGACACATACACAGGGCCGATATAGACATGTTGCTGTGATAACCTCATACATTTACTGTTGTAACAGGGTTTGTTGCAACATATGTCCTATGAGGGATATGAAGTCAGTAACTCTCATGGCTTTCACCATCTACAGACTGCAATCCTCACTCTACCTTCTGCAGTTCACAGAGAGGTGCTCTGTGGGTAACACCTGAAACAAAAGACACCACACACTGGCCAGTCTGCAGATGACCCTACAGATGAGTGTTCCCTCATAAACATAGCACTGACATGGCAGGTATGAAAGCATGTAGGACAGCCATATCCACACACACCCTGTTAAACCAACATTACTCCAAATGCAGTATAGCAGCACTTACAGTCTGTAGTCAGGTCAGGCACATTCCCCCTCCTGTGTGCTGGCCTGTTTCCATAGTGTGTGTTGTTATAGGTAAATCCCCAATCCAGCTGAGATGCTGTTTGCCAAACAACAGATTGAGTTCTTGCTCACCGTGAATGAAAGGCCCAACATCAACATGATGTACCTAGATATTGGTGTGTGTTTCCATGCAATTGGCTATGGGAATGTTACCACAGCTGTCCCACATGCAACCAGCTAGAGGAGGGCTGCAATTTGTGCAAAGGCCATCAGCTGATCCTGAGCATCACTTAAATTACACATGCTGCTGCCTAAGCAATGCAGGTTTAATGCAGGTGTAAGTCTCTACATCCACCAGAGAGGGAGTGAGAGAGGCAGACAGAGGCACAGAGAAGCCAGGGAGGGGTGGGAGAGTAAAACTTAAGCATGTGTGTGTCACACACCTGCCAGTACAGGGTATCAAACCCCTGATGACTATGTAGTGCTATCACATGTCCATGCAGTTATTGGATGTGCCACATAGGTTACATGTTGGCGAGCCCTCAGAATGTATATGTGATGGTGAGTGACATCTGCAACAAGGATATGGCAGCTATGTGGTAGGTGTAGTACATGTGCCTGTTTGCATGAACAGGTGTCAGCGTCAACACAGCCACACTCTCACAGGAACACACACACATTGACACACTTGGCAGAGCCAGGAATACAACTCATCACTAGTGGGATTGCCATAACACAGTACTGTGCAGGTATCACAATCACCACAGGGGCCGTACAGAGGTTATATGTGCAAAGGGTATGTGGAGGTGTCTGACATCATACAGCATGCTACAGTATGCCAATAGGGGTTGTAGTGATTGTGAATGTGGTTATATACATCATACACCACACACAGAGACATAGGTGCTAGTACTGTCATGCATGGATGCACTGCTTCATGGGTGTGTCATAGTCGACGATGCCAGACGGCTATACAAGGCTAGGTGATGGGTATACCTTGGCATCAGGCCATATGACAATGGCCTACAATGTGGCTCAGGGGTGTAGTATTTGGAATTGCCCACACAGGTGGGTATTGTATTCATCATCCAGTCACCTGGGTGACTATTGCATGTGACCTATGCTGTGCATTGCTTGCATGTATGTGTTCCTTAGTCCATGATATGGACAGTGTCTGGGATGTGCACACCTCCCACATGCATGTACAGTGACATGTGGAACTGTACCTTTTGTGTCTGGGCCATGTTGTGTACACAGATTATTATCATCAGATGTGCCAGTCCTGGCATCATGTGGTGGGAACTGTTAATGGACAGCAGGTTGACCCTGCATCTACATTGATAGCCCAATACCAGTATTCCCTGGTGTCAGTGGCATCTGTCCATACAGGGCTTGTGTTTCAGCCATGGTATGTCCTTTGTGGGTCACATTTGATGGCATCACAGGTCTTGTGGGTGTCCAGTGGGGAACATGGGGGAGGTGCACTGTCAGCATGTACATGCCTATTGGACTGGACAGGATGCCATGCCCTCTGTAGGCCACTGCAATCACACCATGGTTACTATCAGTGGGCAATATGCAGGGTACTACCAACATAGCGGTTGTTGCCTAGGCAAATGTGTGTGTATGAGACATGGGTTGAGAGTGTTCCCTGGGTAATACAAGGGTTGCTAACATTGTTCAGCTGGCATTGATGTCACATTTAGGGGTATGGATTTGCAACCCAGCCTCTCAGCTATTTCACATCTGTTAACCCTCTACGGTGGACATTGTGATATATACTTGGCCCACCATATAAGAAGTTTGCAAAACCAACTCCACATTGAGTCCAGTTGTTACACACTCACAACCACCTCCACACAGGATATGAATGACAAATGCACACACACACACACACACACACACACACACACACACACACACACACACACACGCTCACACCTGTCATGCCTGGGATTAAAACTCCTACCTAGCTAGTATATTACACTACAGCACTATGCTGTTATAGGATGCACCATGGAGATTACGGGAGTACTCCTTCCCTAAAGGTGTATTTCACAGTGAATTATATCAGCAGGATTGCCAAAGTAGGGCATTTGAATTGTACTGAGTGTGACTAGCCTAAAATGCACTGCTCCCTACACAGACATAGAAACACACACAAAACATCCACAACTGCCATGTGTGGGAATAGAACCCCCTACCAGAGTTCTATATCACACTATAGTATGATGCTGTTATAAGATGCACCACAGGGTTTGCTGAAGTGCCCCTTCCCACAGGTGTATTTCACTGTGAATGACATCAGCAGGATTGCCAAAGTAGGGCATTTGAATTGTATTAAGTGTGACTAGCCTGAAATACATTGTTCTCTATACGCACACACACACACACACACACACACACACACACACACACACACACACACACACACACACACACACACACACAAAGACATAATTGCCAGGTCTGGGATTAGGAATCCTACCTAACTATTTTATCACACTACAGCTGTACGCAGTTATGGAACACGCTACGGAGATTACTGGGCTATAACCTTCCCAGAGGTGTATTTCTAGGTGGATGACATCAGCAGCCTTGCCAAAGTAGGGCATTTGAATTTTAGGGAGTGTGAGTAGCCTAAAAGAAATTGCTCTCTACACAGACAGGGGCAAACACATGGACACACACACACACACACACACACACACACACACACACTTGCCAAGTCTGGGATTAGAACTCTTATCTAACTGTTTTATCACACTACAGCAGTACACAGTTATGGGACGTGCTACAGAGATTACTGGGCTACAACCTTTGCAGAGGTGTATTTCTAGGTGAATGTCATCAGCAGTCTTGACAAAGTAGGGCATTCGAGTTGTAGGGAGTGCGAGTAGCGTAAAAGGAATTGCTCTCTACACAGACAGGGACAGACACTCACACACACACACACACACACACACACACACACACACACACACACACACACACACATACACACACACACACTTGCCAAGTCTGGGATTAGAATTCCTACCAAACTATTTTATTGCACTACAGCAGTACACACACTACAGAAATTACTGGGCTACAGCCTTCCTAGAAGTGTATTTCTAGGAGGATGACATCAGCAGCCTTGACAAAGTAGGGCATTCAAATTGTAGGGAGTGTGAGTAGCCTAAAAGGAATTGCTCTCTACACAGACAGGGAGAGACACATACTACACAGACACTTGCCAAGTCTGGGATTAGAACTCCTATATAACTATTTTATCACACTAAGCAGTACGCAGTTATGGGATGCCCTACAGAGATTACTGGGCTACAACCTTACCAGAGGTGTATTTCTAAGTGGATGACATCAGCAGCCTTACCAAAGTAGAGCATTTAAATTGTAGGGAGTGTGACTACCTTAAAAAGCATTGCTGTCTACACAGACAGAGACAGACAGACAGATACACACAGTTACCATGTCTGGGATTGGAACTCCTGCCTAACTAGTTTTTCACACTACAGCAGTATGCAGTTATAGGACATGCCATGGAGATTATGGGGCTACAACTCTCCCAAAGGTGTATTACACAGTGGATGACCTCAGCAGGCTTGTCATAGTAGGGCTATGGGGAGGGCAGTGTGTTTGCATGGGCCATAATCCATTCATCTAGAGGTTGACACACCACATGCAAGTACACACAGGGTCATATTTCACAGGTATGTGTATATAGCTGCTAGATGGCTACTTCCTTATACAGTCGTGTTGCACAGCTACCACTTGCACCACATAGTCTGCAATGCTGACAGATATCGGTGGCTAGTATCTTCAGTAAGTAACATCTGAACCTCATGTGGTTGTGGCCCTTTGGCTGTGTGCTGGGTGGAACAGGCCTGGATGGCTCCTTGTCACAGTCACCCTCTTCCACACATCTATGTATGTCTACCTTTGGCTTATTATAGTGTGTTGCCCTTAGATGTCTGTATTCCTATCCACTGTGCGTGCAAAGCATGAGTGGTGCATAATGAGAAGTGGCTGGACTAACATCTGCGACTGCCAGATATGTCTGGTCCACTGGTGTTTGCAGACATGGCCTTCATTTGTTTGTGTGTGAGCATGCCCAGCATGACCTTTCAGTATGTTGTTGACTGACATTGCCTTCATTTCTCTATGTGTGTGAGCATGCCCAGTATGCCTGTCTGTATTGAATGTGTGGATCGAGTCCAGGTAGTTTGTACTGCAGTGCAGACCTTTGTGTTATACACTTACAGGTAACATACTGTTTCTGCAGGGTATCCATCGATCATTTTGCAATATGGGAACAAACTGTGCAGGGGATAGTGTGTGCTGTAGGTGATTGTGCCTGTGCTACTTCAGCTGCATGGCACTGCTGTTAGCAGAGATATTCAGACATGTACTGTTATACACAGTGATGTTTTCTGTCCTCATGTACTGTCAGGTGGACATTATTGTTCACAGTGATGTCTTGGGGGACAAGGGTGACTGCGGCTGTGTCCGGTACTGTGGGCAGACACCTACATATTCATGGTAAGTTATGCCATCCTGGAGGGGGAGCTGCAGACACTTGGTGCTGGGTTTGTGTATCAGGTTCAGCACTTTGGTACAGTATTGACAGAGGATCCCATACTTGTATGCCCATCAGCATAACAGTATGGGCTTATCTTGCTGTGGCAATGCCTCACAGCTGTACAGATCTGCACAGGTCAGCCAGGGGGCAGGGGCCATGGGTCAGGGCATTTACCCTATTGTGGTGTATGGACAAGTGTGTAGCCACCCATGTATGTGTTTGCAGCCAGGGATAGTGTGTGTGCACACAGCTTGGTGTCGGACCCTGCACATTCCATGCTGCCAATGCTCCCACCCCCCGTTATTCTAACCTCTTCCGTACATTATGCATACATTCTCTGATTCTTTCCCTAAGGGTATCGCCCCATCACAGGTGTGTGTTAGTGTTGGCCCACAGCTCATGCAGTGGGACATGGTGGACATGTTACTGTGTTTTTTCCACATGGCCTTGCATATGGCTTATGTGGAGTGTGTTATGTTGTTATTTGAGTGTCCATGACATAACATGCATTGGCAGTACATGTAAGACACAGGCCTTTGGCAGATACCTGTGGGGCATTAGGTGTTGCTTCATGCCAGATGTGGCAGTTCATTGCATTCTGTCAGTCCTACAGTCCCAGACCACCATACAGTATATTCTCTTGGGGTGACAGGGTAGGTGTGATAGGTGTTCATGCAATACCTCCTAACAGTCCTGCTCAGGTGGTGTGGATGCTGGCAGGGTGCTACCTACTGCTTGGGACACACCAGCATGGGACACCTGCACTGCATGCTGTAGTCTTCCACTATTGCCATATACAGGTGGGGTCTTACTGTACCCATTCCCCACAGCAAGGATATGATCAGAGAGGTGCCTGTGGGTGGTGTTTGCATGAGCTGGGTGCATGTGTGCTATGGACACTGCTTGCATCTAACACACAGATATGCATTGGGCATTCCAGTTATGCTTGCATTTGCAGGTACATCAGCTGTTTCTCAATACATCAGTCCTACCTCCTTTGTGATTGGCGAGTGTTTGTGCAGACAACACCAGTATCCCCTACTACAGGATCAAATAATGTGATGCATACCTGTATTTACGTTTCCAAGGATGTGTTCATTTCACAGTGACACAATGTATATATTGTATGTCTGGGGTACTTTACCCTGTGTACTGCTTGTATATGTAGACCAACAGCCATGCCATGTCAGTCTTTCAGATGGTGACACATATTACCACCATACATATGCAATGGCTTACTGCTAGCTTGTGTTATACTGATGGGTATTGTGTATGGCACTGCAGTTGTGAGGACTTGTCCCTGTCATCAGCGGTAGTGGGCAATGGCCACCAGGCTTACCTTAACATGCATACATACTGACCACTCTCACATGATATGGGACACACACCAACCTAACACACACATACTTGCATATTGTGCAGATGCTACAACCTATTCTGCTATCTTGGCCACCTCTGTGCATCTGTGCTCCACTGGTATTAGACCTACATATACATGTTACTACATTTCTACATAGGGTTGTGGGGGGGGCACACCTGACTGTTACGACGTGTGTACATCACATTGTTGGGGGGGCACACCTGACCATTACAACATAATTAAGTAGGGTTGGGGGGAGCACATCTGACTGTTTCTGCAGGATGGGGGAGCACATCTGACTGTTTCTGCATTCCTACACAGGATTGGGGGGGGGGCACACCTGACTATTTCTACATTTCTACACAGGATTGGGGAGGCACACCTGACTGTTACTACATTTCTACGTAGGATGGGGGGGCACACCTGACTATTTCTACATTTCTACACATGATTGGGGGGCACACCTGACTGTTACTAAATTTCTACTTAGGACAGGGGGCACACCTGACAACTTCTACATTTCTATACAGGATTGCAGGGGCACACATAACTGTTACTACATGTCTACGTAGGATGGGGGGGCACACCTGACTATTTCTACATTTCTACACAAGATTGGCAGGGGGCACACATGACTGTTATTACATTACTACACAGGATGGGGGGCACACCTGACACTTGTACACATTTGCTAAGACTGTAATGGTATGTCAGGTACTCCATTTCATTCTGTATTCTAACCTATCATTCTGACTAGAGGCATACCAGTGTACTACAGATCTTAGCTTTGATTTACCTACATATTAGTTTCTGACTTCCTACCCTTCAGAACTAATGTTCCACTGCCTGACCTGCTGTAGTCCATCTGTGTAGGCCTGGGGGGGAGGTTACCCATAGGCATCATTCATAGGCCATAGCACAGCCTTTGTTTGTGTTTGTCTGCACCTGTCCTGCTGGTTGTGACTGTTGTTTAGTATATGAACCCCCCTTTCTGGCATGTGTGAGTCACTTACTTTGTGGGTGTCCCAGTACTGAGGGTAGTGCTGCAGGGCTGCCTATGTCAGATGCACATAGTACACTCCCTATACATGGTTGAACACAGGTAGTGTCATGTTTGGCATCCCTTTTTCTGTATGTGAGAGTCAGAGAGAGGTGTTATTCCCTGGGTTCCACCTGTGTCAGTGTATGTGCTATACATTGCCTCTTTGCCAAGGTCGGGGCATACTGGGCACGCCTCCTTCTGCCTACTGGGCCAGGCTCAGATTGTTCCTCCTCTGAGTCACTCTGTGCCTGTGCATGACTTGGCAATGGTGGGGGGCTCTTTGGCCATGCCCCGTGCTGTTCCTGCTGCAGCTGTTTCCACAAGATCATATTGTGTAGCATGGCACATACAATGACAATTTGGGTACACGTAGCTGGTAAGTACTGCAAGGCTTCCACGAATGTGTCCAGGCATCGGAACTGTGACTTGAGCATCCCAAACACATGCTCTACTATAATTCTGGTCCCTGCATGTGCCTCATTATGGAATTCTTGTTCGTGTGTGTGTGTGCATTTCTGATGGGTGTCATCAGCCACGGCTCCAGCATGTATCCAGCATCCCCCACTAGGTGACCTTGAGAGATGTCCCCACTGGCAAATCTCTGGTACAGCTGTGTCAGATGCCAGATGTGGAAATCGTAATAGCTTCCAGGGCAGCCAGCACACACATTCATTATTATGCCCTGGGTATCGCACATGACCTGACAGTTGATGGAGGGGAAGCCCTTGTGGTTGATGTAGACCCTACCCCGCTCAACTGGGTGGTACTTTGATGCATATGTGCATGCAGTCTATAGCACCCACTACCTCAGGGTATTCTGCTATTTGGTGGAACAGTTGAATATTGCTGGCCAATGCCTCAAGGGTATTGGGGAAATATACGTGCTCACCGACATGTGCTGACATGGCATCCAGAAACTGGTGGAGTACCCTGGATGCTGATGCCTGTGAGATCCCCATCATATCCCCAGTTAGCCTTTGGAAGGTACCTGTAGCTTGTATTCTTAGGCCTACACATACCTTGGTATTCACTGGGATTGGTTACCCTCTGTTAGTTCTGTGTGTCAGACGTGGCCGGCACAGCTCAACAATTTGCTGTAGGAGGTCCCTGTCCACCCTATAGCACTCCACTATCTCCAGCTCATGTAGCCATGGTAGGTTACACTGGGTCTGTACACTCTTCTCTGTCTGCTCACTGTGGGTAGATCAACAGCATTCACATCCTCACCACCCTCAGCCTCTCCCACATGTTGTTGTATGATAGCTATTGCAGCCCCTATCATTTTGTTGTTTTGTTTGTTAAAAGTTCCCCGCTTGTATACTCCAGTGGTGTAGAGTGTGGGAAAAACCAGACGGGAAGGTGTTTGCATAGTTTATAGTAGTGTTCTGGGCTGGGCTGGTCTGCTGCCAGTGTAATTGGCTGATTCCGATACATTTCATCTGCCGGCTATGCTAGTTCTCCTAGATAAACTTCCTGCTACTGTTTTCCCTTCCCATCGCCTTCCTGATTAACCTTGAGGGCACGCCGCGCAAGCAGAGTGCTCAAATGTGCACAGTGCTGCTATTTCCTGGTTTAACATTTTTTTATACCTTTAAAACCCAGTGCACAGTGTGCACACCCACTTAGGCAATGTAAAGAGTGCTGGGCAGACTCAGGCACACCCCCTTGCTTAGCTGTGCTTAGCTAGGAGCAAACCTGAGCCACAGGGCTTCAATCCGCTTATAGTATGCCTGACACCCCCCCCCATGATGTTAACTAACTCCTAGGCTTGCACCAAGCTATTCCTACTCTTACACTGCTGGTGCCTGACTAGCATGCTGGGGAAAACTGGGATTCACTATCATTCCCCTCATTTGCATAAGATTGCCTGCTAATACATAGTTACGTCTCACACTGAGCCTCCCTCCTTAGCAATCACTATTCACTGGCCATGTTGTCTTCTGCCTGCCATTGACTTTCATAGCAGAATAGTGATTTTAGGTAGAATAATCCAAGTAAATAGACCAAAGGAGAGTAAATCGATTTGTTGAGAAAATAGGCAAGCGCTTTCAGCCAAAAAGGGCTTTATCAAGCCATATACAAAACAAACAAAAAAGGTGCGCTTTTTAAATGCCTGAAAGTCCATATCACAATGACATCACTTCCCTTTGCAAATCTTAAAGGCATATAACAAAAATAAAGGTACATATCTTAAATCATCAAGGAATAAGCTCATAAACAAGGTATTTTATATAAAATAATCATATTATACACTAAAAATATATATTCTTCATATAAAGAGCAAACTCAATGATAAAATCTAAAAATATATGTTAAAAGACTGTGCAAGTAAATATAGATTTGAATGTATATATCATACACAGAAAGTATGTATCATGCATAAAAAAAGTGTGTATTTGTGTCTAACAATGTCACATATTCCAGTGCTGTACTATGCACAACACTAGAATTTGATTTTCAACCTTCTATTCTTTAATATTTAATATTTTCTCAATAAATTGATTTACATTTGGATTTTACTACAATTGTCCATCTTTTTGTCAGAATTTATTAATTATTTGCTGCCGAGCTGATTTTATGCTACAACTGGTTTACAGCCTTGTTTTACTCTCCTGTGGTCTATTTACTTGGATTATTTTGCTGTTCTGCACGGAGAGTATTTACTTCCTGGTAACTTTGTTTTTACTTTTACATTTTAGGTAGAATGCTTATTTTAGGTTTATTTTATTACCCCCCCGATCCCATTTGCATGCCGCTGTTCTACGCTTAAACAGCCTAGGTCAGCAAAAAAATAATAAAAGTTGATTTTTTTTTTTATTTTTTAGGCTGTTTGCAATGCCAATGGCCTTATACTTGGCCATTGGAATGCTTCCTAACTGATATGCAGCCTTTATTTGGAGCTGTCAAGGCTCCGTTTTGGATTTTGCAATCATGTACTCGGTTACTAACCGAGTACATTTCTGTAGATTACACTAGTCCTGCACGGCCGGTTTCAAGATTCCTGGATCGCAAATTCACCTCACTTGCATGGCGTTCTCCTGCATATGGGGTGATTTGCATACAGGGGCTTAGTTCATGCAGGACTAGTGCAGGAGTGCTCGTGCACACCCCTGCAGGCTGTTCCTGTATCACACGGCAGATATATTGCCTGCTGGAGCTCCTGCACTAATCCTGCATGCTGAAAGACATACAGAATCCGGGGGATTGTTTAGGTGCTACATTGTCTATATAAGGTATCTCTGCAGGCATTACAGTTGTTTCATGTGCCTGGGCAGATATGTACCAAGAACGGCATTAATAACTGGCCTAATGAGGGCTGAGTAAAGGGGTAAAGACACTCCTGGATCTAGAAGCAATCCCTTTGTTTATGAGCCTATATTCTACTCAAGGACTGCCTACCTAACTATGGATTTATTCAGAGTTCTAGGATGTTTACTGTGAATGCAGTTGGGACTGATTTGCAAGGAATCCTGTGCTTCAGTAAAAAAGTGTTAAAATGGACAATCAACCACAGGGGAGAAACTGTAAAAAACCGAAGTATGTTAAGTATGTGTGCTTGTTTTCCTTTAAATAGAAAATTAACTTTAGTTTGCCTTTTTCACTGTCAAGAAACAGCACTGAAACTAAAGAAACTGTGTCCAGTCTATTAATTAATTCATTTATTTATTTTACATTTGTTAACTGGGAATGTCCGGCTGGATATAGGTCCATTTTCAGGGGAGGCCCGGGGAGAAAAGCTCCAGACATACATTACATGGATACAAACAGTGAAATATTATAAAATTGATATTTGTTCAACAATAGATACACACATATTCAAGATTTTCTAGAATACACTGCGGTGGTGGTGCTGCGGTAGCATTGTCGCCTCACAGTAAGATGCTGTCCTGTTCGATTCTCAGCTAGAGCATCTTCTGTGTGGAGACATGCGTGAATGGGCGTACCTTCATTGAAGGGTGTGCAACAGAGCCGGCAACTCAGTACATAAAAATCTACTGCCAATCATTAGCGGACCGGAGTTCCGCTGTGGCGACCCCTAACCGGGAAAAAGCTGAAAAACACAGCAACAATACAGGAAATATTAGAAATGATTAACTGTTAAGGGAGAACACATACATTGTTAATGGTTCACATACAATTTAGTAGTACATGTCTGTGTCAAGTTATCATCCTTACTTTAGTACTTTCCAGTAGGTAAGAGACATGTAATCAGTTTTCTAATCAGTTAATGAATCAGAGTAATACAATGAAAGTTTCTTCATATAATAAGATTTTCATTTATAGTTGGTATTTGAGTAGGGATTAGTCAGGGTTTGTACAGGGACAAAGTCAATGCATTTTTAGGTGTTTTTTAAGAGATTTTTTGAATTGGGTTAAGGAGGGAACTGTAGTAAGTTCTGCAGGAAGTTCCAGGTTTTGCCAACAGAGTTGGTAAATAATGATTCACCAGCTGAATTGTTGAATTTAACAGTTTGTACTAGCATTCTGTTGGAGGAGTGGAGTGTTTTAGGTTACTGTAGGGAGTGATAACATTTTTCAGTATGGGTGTACTGTCTGGTTGGTAGAGAACTTTGTGAACAACTATTAATTGGTTATATTGAAGTTGGTATGGTGGTGGTGCTGCGGTAGCGCTGTCGCCTCACAGTAAGACGTTGTCCTGTTCGATTCTCAGCTAGACCATCTTCTGTGTGGAGACATGCATGAATGGGTGTATCTTCATTGAAGGTTGTGTGTCAGGGCTGGCAACTTGGCATGTAAAAATCTACTGCCAATCATTAGCGGACCGGAGTTCCGCTCTGGCGTCCCCTAACTGGGAAAAACCAAAAGACACAACAACAACAACAACAACAACAGGGTAGTTCTAGCCAGCCTAGCAACTTAAGGTTTAGACAGTGTTGTGTTCTATATGCTGATACTGTGGCAAATCTGGCAATATTATTGTAGCAGCTAGTAAGTTTATTGAGGTCAGATTTGCTTTGGTTTGCGAAGATGGGTGAAGCATAAAGAAGGGTTGATAGTAAATGTGTACGGGCAATCACAGTCCTAGTAGATGGGGACAGGAATTGTTTAATCTTATATAAAGAGCCTAGTTTCTTATTAACTGTTCTAACAGTTTTGTAGACATGAGCATCAAATTTAAGGTTGTTGTCAATAATTACTCCTAGTAGTTTAGTACTTGGTTCTGGGGAAATTATGGTACCATTGTTAGATGTTATGGTGGGAGATGGTAAAGGGACCTTGCGAGTGGGGGTGAAGAGTAACAGTTTGGTTTTATTTGGTTTAATAGTAGGCGGCAACCAGTGAGCCTGTTCTCTACTTTGCTGAAGGTGTTTTGGGATAAAGATTGTAAGTCTGTGGGGGAGGTGGCAGCACAGATTAGGGTCGAGTCATCTGCATACTGAATACAAGCTGCATCTGGGATGACTTTATGCAGATCATTAATGAAGACGGAGAATAGGAGGAGGCCTAATATAGACCCCCTGGTGGACTCTGAGGGTGACTGGTAATAGGGCAGATCTTATCGTTCCATAGTGCAGCTTGTTGTCTGCCACTTAGATAGGAATGAAAACAGCTAATTGCTAGGTTATCTATGGAGAGTTTTTTAGTGTCCCTAAGAGTAGCTGGTGGTTTACCATGTTGAATGCCTTGGAAAGGTCTAGGAAGAGGGCTAAGGAGAGCTTGTTGTTATTATGGTTTTGATTTATTGTGTGAGAGAAGGAAAGAAGGGCAGAGGTTGTACTATGGCAAGGTCTAAATCCATGCTGGGAGGGGACTAGGAGATTGTTCAGATTAAGGTAGGCTAGGAATTGTTTATGGATACATTTTTCCATAATTTTAGCCAAGGGTGACAGGATGGCTATAGGCCTGTAATTTGAGAGTTCAGTGGAATTTCCCCCTTTATGGAGAGGAATAATGTAGGAAATCTTCCAGATAGAGGGGATATAAGCTTCAACAATAGATCTATTTATTAGTATTGAAATGGGATAAGCTATTTCATCAGCGGCTTTTTGGAGATACTCTTCAGGTAGTAGGTCTGCTGATAGGGTGGTGGGTTTCAATTTCTTGAGTAGTGACCTAATAAAAGATGTTGGTACTGGCTGAAATTTGAAGAGGGTGTGATTATTGGGTGTTGGATCGGTAGAGCTTGGGCTATTGGGAGCTAGTTTGTTGGCAAAGGATTGAACAGTTTCTGTAAAGAAAGTGTTAAAGGTGTTAGCAACAATTTTTGGAGGTTTTTGGAGGGTAATCAAGGGGGTAGGGGTAGATGATTGTCCTGGGTGGAGAAGTTTATTTATGCTAGACCAAACTTTTTGTGGATGGTTTTGTTTTTTTGTTGTTGCAGATTACAGTAGTATTTTTTTGTCTAGCATAATGGACTTCTTTGTATCATAGGTTCATAAGTTCATAGGTAGGTACTAGGCTATTGGCCCTAGGGCCTATACAAGCCTAACCAAAAAGGTACCCTGCTTTTTACCACCCAAAAAATTATTTTCCTGTGCCCCTGTCAAGCAGAACCACAGAAGTGATCCCCGGGGTGAATTTCCTATTACCCATCCAATCATCAAGATTTTTCTTGAAGAGTGCTAATGAGGAGCTCTGTTTGACATAGATAGGTAGTCTGTTCCAGAGTATGGGAAGTCTCTGGGACAGGAATCTATCCCTCCAGCATATTCTGTTTATTGTGGTGACAAGGTTTAGGTCCCTAGAGCGTGTAGCTCAGAGGGATTGGGATTTCTTTAAGTGGAGCATGTCCAACAGCTCTTAGATGTTTAAATTTGAGGTGGTCTTTTGGGGATTTAGTGGTTCTCCAGGAGGCCCATGCTTTATTTCTGCATATGAGTTTTTGTCTAGTATCATTTGACAGCCGTGGTGTTACTTTATTATTGTTTCGGATAGTACGTGTGGGAGCATGGTTATCCAGGATAGCACGAAACTTAGAGTTAAATTACGAGACTGCTTCATCTAGTGGAAGCAGTTTTAAGTCAGTCCAGTCATATGAGTTAAGTTCATTTTGGAATTTAGTCTGAATAATGTTCTTATTACTCCTAATGGTTTTAAAGGTAGATTGTTGAGGGATAATTTTTTCTTTTCCTGATTATATAGGTCAGGAAGTGGTCACTGATGTCCTCAGGTAGGGTGCCTCCTTTATATATATGGGGGTGGTTGTTTATTAGTATCCAGTGTAGGATACTTTCTTTGTTGTTAGGCTTACTGATTCTAGTGGGGGAAGATATGACCTGGGTGAAGCCATGCAAATTTATATGGGTGGAGGGGGAGTCCGAGGAACAGGTGTTCCAGTCAATATTAAAGGCCCCGAGAATAATAGTTTCTCAGGGGCATTTAATGGACAGCCATTGGAGGATGCCCTCCAGGGTATTTGTGTTAACTGGAGGAATATAGATGCACACAATGTTTCTAGATTTGTGTTTATTGATTTGTAACTCGGTGATGAGTATTTCTGCATTGTCAGTAAGACATGTGGAGTACTAGATTTGGTTACCTCTAGTGCAGATTTATACAAGAGGGCTACCCCCCCCCCCCCTTTCTAAAGATACAATCTAGTCTTAATATATTATAACCTGGGGGTATAACCACCTCAAACTTGTAATATATAACATATGTGATTTAATTAGATATACATGTGTGCACACACACACACACACACACACACACACACACACATGAAACATATAAGCATATGTTTTGCTAAAAATAATTTAATTAGCAGCTGCATTGCTGTTTGACTGTCTTAAATAAATGAACAATTTTGTTTATAGTGAAATCTGCATTTGTAAGGCAAAATCACTGTAATACATAATTTGATCAGCAGATGGCAGCAAATACTCAGAAAAGAGTCAATTCTTTGAGAATGTGATGTTTACTGAGTATTCATCAATATATAGCTAAACAATCAGATGACAGAGTAGAATGCAAGACTGCAAGATTTAGGAAGGGCAGTTTGGAAAATACTAATGTTAAATTCTTGCACTTTTTTTCTAACAGTTGCTTACAAATAGGTTTTATAAAAGCAGAAAAAAATGATGTACTAGAAACCTTAGTACAAAAAGAAGAATTCAAAAGGAATGAAACGAGAATGAAAAAAAAATGTTGCTGAGCAGACTTTAATGCAAATTTTCACAAAAGATGCCGGACATTTTGCACATGTATGATTTGTCAAGAGAAAGATGTGAATTAGTAAATCACTTCCATATTCAGGTTTTATTTATTTGAATCAGCTTAATTTTCAGGGAGAAGAGCAGCAGTTCTGAAATATGCAAGAATAACTGGTGTTACTTATGGTACTCATTATATGCATAAGAAACATTATTGCCTTAAACTAGTATGGAAATGACCACTGCCTAACTTGGCAGGCACTGGTGTTCCCAGTGTGAGGTACTACATCCCATGTCTCTGAATACTCTGAAGGAAACCGGTCTAATTTGAAACATAGAAAACCCATAACATCTAATTTCATAACATTGAGACCAGAACATCTAAACCCATAACATCAAATTTCATAACATCTAACACTACAAATCACAAGAAAATAACATCCCCTCCACATATAATGACACCAAACTACCAAACACATTTTTTTACTACGTTTTTGCAGGGGGCAAGCCCCCTGCACCCCCCACACACACTCCCCCCATAACTTAAATATACCAACTCCAAGATCAAACTACAGTGGAAAAAAGTTAATTTCCTAACCCCACAGTATCAAGGCCCCCTGCAGAAACATAGTAAAAAGTGTGTTTGGTAGTTTGGTGTCATTATATGTGGAGAGGATGTTATTTTCATGTGATTTGTACTGTTCGATGTTATGAAATTCAATGTTATTGGTTTTAGATGTTTTGGGTTTTAGATGTTCTGGTCTCAATGTTATGAAATTAGATGTTATGGGTTTTAGATGTTTTAAAGGGGACCCGAAGGAAACACGTACTCCCTTCACAAAAAAATTGTTACATAGATATTTTCCATAAATCTTTTTCTGTATTGAAATTGCCATTAACTATTGAGCACAGCATAATGTATTTATCAAACTGTTTAAAAGTATGTGCTCACCATTTACCATGTGCAAGAATTTCAGCACTGCCCATTACTACATGTTACAATGTTATGTATCATCACAGTCTGTGTGGAATCTGTCAGTATTGTCCATCACTGCATGTGTCACAAAGTTATATATCATCACAGTCTTTATGATAGCTCTCAGCACTGTCCGACACTGCATATTTTGCAACGTTACATATCATCACAGATTGCTTGAGATCTCTCATGTTCCATCATTTTATCTGTTACAAAGTTACTTATCATTGCAGACTGCATGACATATGTCAGCACTGCCCATCATGACATGTGTTACAAAGTTATATATTATGGCTTACAGTATAGAGAAAGACAGACATATGTAGTGCAGTGGGTACTACATTTCAGGAGGTTTTACTTTGTAGCAAAATCATATCAAAAGGATACCTTGATATAGGTATATAATTATATTTTAGAGCAAACATTGATTATAGAACTAACTGAGGTCTTCCCAGTCCCTCAAACATCCTCTAGTGAGTGACATAAACATTTGGTAGACTTTCCAGAAAAAAATCAGATATTTCCAAGCAGTTTCTATATTTTATTTTGTTTTCTAGCATTGGTAGAACCAGAGTTGTTCCCCTTGGATCAGATAGTGATGATTCATCTTTTGTCTTTTATCATCACTCCTCAGAGACCCTTTCTTTAAAATAATGTTAAGGGTGATGAAAGAATATTTAACTAGTCTGAATATTTGTCTCTTTTTCCAAGGAAATGTAAACCAAACAACATGGATACAAAGAATGGAATCACTCTTCAAATCTGCAGTGGGCCCTGTTTTATGGTTGGCAAATCCCTGAGCTAAGTAACAGTAATATTAATATCTTGCAGCCAGATGTGAAAAGGGCTTTGTAGTGTTTCATATCTCCTAAAAGTAATTCCAATGTGGTTGCCTTCTCTGTTTTTAATTTGGTCTATTATAAATGTACAACATATAATCATGTGGCTTCCTTCAAAGAAATTGTTTCACATGTTGGGGTTGAGGACTTATGGAGATGAGATGGAGGCATAACCAAGATTGTTGGAATTAAATGCCTGCTTCTAACCTGTAGGTCCCTTCCCCACAAGTGTAGTCCTCACTCACACCCTCAAACAGCTTATGCTTCTGGACAATATAACTTTTCATTACTGTGAAAAAAGACATCTTTAATGAAATTACCTTAAACTGAAAATCAAACTGTCTAGGAATTCTGAAAAGAAAGTTTAGCAACATACATACCTATAAATGTTGATAAATATGCTACTTCTTTGTTAAATGATCTCACATTTAATTAAACAAAATAAAAACTTAAAATATTTTAATGTTGTGGCATTCCTGGCATATATCTGGTTATATCTATGTAACTCAGCTCTCTTTTTTTTGAACTACCTCCCCCAAATGGTCCATATTGAGACCCCTGTGTACTGCAAGGTATAGACAATGTTTCTATTTTCCATATCACCTAGGCAGATAAGTGAACAGTTGTTAACTATAGACTACAGAAAGTGCATGCAGATAAATTTACATTTGGTGCTACAGCACAGTGGTTTGTGCTGCTTTGACTGATAATTCATCTGTGGAAACTGGTCTGGTAATGCCTGCTCTTTTGTAGATGATTTATGTTACCCATCTTATGAAGTCTGCTCAGTCTCTCAGAAAAATACATGACACTGTCGTTAGACAACAATGACCTAAAGAAGAACCACAGATCCATTCTAGGGCCACAGATCAAGTCTGGCAAGGTGGCTTCAGGTGTGATTCAGCTTTTCACTTTTCTGATCATTTCTTTCAGGGCATAATAGAATGCAAGAGGTAAGGATCACTGCATCTGCAAAACTTAGTGATGCAATTATCTTCAGACTGTGAGTTAAGCAAACTATCAGTCTTAGCAGGTAACTAGAAATAGTTAAAAAAGCACAACACCAGGAATAAGAATGGACCGGTACAATAAAAAATCCAAGTAAAAAACAACAAAAGTACCAAAGTCCAACATGGCAAACTGGCAAGATAAATAAAATAAAAACTTTAATTCAGAACAGTAAGCGCTTTCACGGTGTATCAAACCGCTTCATCAGACTGATTCTTGAAAGTACACACTAGGTTTAAGTAGCATAAAATCAATTAACACCACCACTAAAAACATTTTAAAGAAAAAGTCTCCAAATATTTAGAGACTGTTTCTTTAAAATGTTTTTAGTGATGGTGTTAACTGATTTTATGCTAGCTACTTAAACCTAGTGTGTACTTTCAAGAATCAGTTGGAGACAGTTTAACAATGAGTATGCAATGAACAAGATCTACTTGCTTTTTAATTTTTTGACTGATTGGGAAGAGGAAATGATGTCAACTTTTCACAGCATAAATAGTTTGTTTCTAAAGTGTTGTTTTATATTGGCTTGAAGAAGCCCAATCGGGAGAAAGCGCTTGCCATTTTATTCATCTGTTGAATAAACCTACATTTTTTGCATCGTATGAGGATTGCCTTGTGCCTATTTATATGAGACTGTATTTGCTAATCGATGAAGTGAAAACTGCCTATTCTGTGCTTTGGCTCAGCTTGGTGAAGTGTATACTGCTTGCTGAGTGTTTTGGTTCAGTACAGAGATCAGTCTATGAGAATACTGTTCTGTCGCCTTGTACTTGTGTTTTTTTGTATCATATAGGACAAGTGTTTAAGGCCTAGGATCCTTTTTGCGAGGTACTATTGCAGTCTCTCCAGTTGTTGCAGGTGTCTAGTGAGGTACATGCCAAATGGGGCATTGTACTCAATGATTAGCCTAATGAGGGAAGAGTAGAGGGAGACAATGACCTCTTTCTTCCTGGATGCAAAACCCTTAGTAATGAGATGTGCCACTGACAACAGTGGCAATGTGGTGATCAAAACAGAGTTTGATGTCAACCTGTGTTCCCAGATCTCTTGTAACACCTTCTGTGTTCAGTGGACTACCATCGATGTGGTAATTCATGGGAAATGGTTTTTTTCCAAAGGGGATGACGATACATTTTTTGGCATAGAGCTTAAGGCCATGGTTCTGGCACCAGTCGTTGGTCTCAGTGAGGCCATTCTGTAG
Organism: Protopterus annectens; assembly: GCF_019279795.1. Classification (NCBI taxonomy): domain Eukaryota; kingdom Metazoa; phylum Chordata; order Ceratodontiformes; family Protopteridae; genus Protopterus; species Protopterus annectens. The sequence goes on along the minus strand of NC_056751.1, from coordinate 650,178,824 downwards.
GATATCAACATCACTTGGGGAGTTAATAATAGCTCCCAACTTGCAATTGTCTGTGAACTTTGTCAGCCAGAGTCCCTTCGTGTTGGCCTAGAATTCAGACAAGTAGATACCAAATAGGAGAGGACCTAGGACCAAACCCTGTGGGATTCCACTCATGACAAGTCAGCAGTCTGACTTAGAGACAGCTACTTTCACATTGTGTATTCTATCTGTGAGCCAGCTTGCAACCAACCGAGTGATATAGGGGTTGATGCCTAGCTTATTGAGTTTTTCTATGATTCCTGAGTGGGAAATGGTATCAAAGGCCTTGGCCAGATCAAGGTAGGCTGTATATACCACCTTGCCTTCATCCACAGCTCTGGTGACTGACTCAAAGAAGTTGACCAAGTTGAGCAGGCATGATCTACATTTCACAAAACCAAACTGTGTGGGATCCAGAGTTTGGAGATTCCCTGTATCCTTATTTATTAGGTCCATGGTGATGCGTTCCATAAATTTGGATATCAGACTCATCAGGCTAATGAGAGATAGTTCCCAGGGTCTGTAGTCACTCCTCCTTTGTGTGGAGGGATGACTTTAGCAGTGTGCCATTCGGTAGGGACAAAGTCTGAGATGAGACTGTGATTGAACAGGACACACAGGTGAGGTGCCAGTTCACTCTGTAGTTCATGTAGAACACAGCCAGGGATATTGTCAGGTCCCATAGAAGCTGTATTCTTGGCCTTGGACAGTACTGTTTTAACCTGTGCAGCAGTAATACTGGGTGCCTGGCAATCTACTGGTATTGTGATTGGTCCTTTGGCGGGGTGGGAGGGGTAAAGTTGGCACTGAATCTGTCAGACAGTATATTAGCAATATCTGTTGGCTTGGTATAGGAGGTATAATTTTGCAGTAACTTGGAGCAAATCTGGGTATTGCCATGGAGATTATTTATATAACTATAGAAGACCTTGTGGTTGTCTTTACTATCTACTGCAATTCTGTTTTCATAGCTAACTTTAGAGGATTTGATGAGGAATCTCAACTTTTTGTTGAGGCTGATAAGGGAGTGTTTCCAGTCTTGGGACTTCACTTTATTCCACATCAGTTTCCTTCTGTTGTAGAGGTTATTTATGGCAGGGAACCACCAGACTGGCTTCCTGTTTTTGGAGGAGAGTGTCTTGGTTCTATTGAGTATGGAGAGGTGCATGCATTTGTGTACTTGTTCGTACAGTGCATTTGTGTATGATTCAGCAGTCATGCAACTATTCTCCATTTGCATGGGTGCTGTGAAGTTAGCCACCTCTGTTTTTAGGACCCCAAAAATTAGCTTTGGAGAAGTTTTTCATGGTGGTTACCTTTGTGAGGGGGCTGGGAGGGATCTGGAATTCCAAGGTGATTAGTTTGTGGTCGGATCTAACCAAGGAGGAGCTGACTATTGGTGTAGAGCAATTGTCACCCATGTTAGTAATGACCAGGTCAAGGATGTTGCTACCTCTAGTGGGGGTAAGAACGAGTTGGTCCATGACATTGGAATTAATGAATTCCAGAAAATGTTGGGCTAGTAAAAGTGGAGGAGAAGAGAGAACTAGCAGATCTAAGGGAAAAATTGAAGAGCAGACTTTGGCACCGCTCAGAAGCTTACAAACAGTCATGAATAAAGCAAGTTTGTATCTGGACTAGACTAGTTACAGGAAAGTGGGAAACAAATGCAAACATGGCTTTTAAACCAGAAAGTTGAAAGAGATGGAAAAACTGCCTAAACGGCCAATAAACTACAATTTCTGGGTGCGAAACCACTCCTCTTGTGATACACAGGCTACCTAGTTCTTCCGACTCCAACGGATAAGCTAGAAGGCTTCCCTCTAACACAGAAAGGCTTGGGGGGCTCAGAAGCTTACATACAGTCCTGGATACAGCAAATCTGTATCTGGAATAGACTAGTTACAGGAAATGGTCAAACATTAGTACAGCAGCACAGGATACTTGATGGTCAAACAACAGTACAGTGGTACAGGACTTAAGGTTGTATCCTTGTAATGCATGGCTGCCTTGAGTTCCTAGCTGGGTTGAAGTATAGTCCCTGCAGAGTTGGCAGAGTTGGCATATCTTACCTGTTTACACATTTCTGCTGAGGTCTCGTGTTTTTTTCCTACAACCCAAAGACATGTCGATAGCTGAACTCACATGCCTTCTCTTGCAGGTAAACAGAGTGTGTGTTTCTCTATGGGAGTATGTGTGCATGAATGTATGCTTATGTTTGAGTTTGAGTAAACATGAAGCAAAGGACTGGCTTCTCAGTTTGTTCTCTACCTTACAACTGCTGAATACTGAGATAGTCTTATGCTCTTCAAATCTCCAAAATAGAACAGAGCAACTCTAAGAGAATGAACAAATGAAACAATACTTTGTTGTGTGCACAAATCTTTTTTTTTTTTTAAAGAAAGTGCTGTAAATACTATGTCATGCTAATTTGGTCATAAAGCATTATAATTATTTATTCCAGGATCTGTGTTACAAGTAACAAAAAAAAAAGAAATCCCAGGTGTAAGAAATGATCATCTAATGAAACAAAGCTTTAACTGATTTTGCAGTACATTTCAACTACTGAAACAGTCTTTGTGTGTGTGTGTGTGTGTGTGTGTGTGTGTGTGTGTGTGTGTGTGTGTGTGTGTGTGTGTGTGTGTGTGTGTGTGTGTGTGTGTGTGTGTGTGTGTGTGTGTGTGTGTGTGTGTGTGTGTGTGTGCACGTGTGTGTGTGTGTGTGTGTGTGTGTGTGTGTGTGTGTGTGTGTGTGTGTGTGTGTGTGCACGCGTGTGTGTGTGTGTGTGTGTGTGTGTGTGTGTGTGTGTGTGTGTGTGCACGTGTGTGAGAATGTGTGTGCGCACGTGTGTGTGTGTGTGTGTGTGTGTGTGTGTGTGTGTGTGTGTGTGTGTGTGTGTGTGTGTGTGTGTGTATACTCATCTTGTGCTTTATGTTTGTATGTGGTTTGGTGAAAGAATTTAGTGACTCCTCTTTCCCCTAAATGTCCTGTATTTCTTGCTTACTTTCTTTTAATAGTAAAAAAAAAGAGCAAGAGAGAGAACCACAATCAACTTTCCATATGCAGGTAAGAGGACACAGTAACCACTATTTCCCCTGACATAGAACACCATAACACCATTTTGGATATGAATTATGTTAGGATTTCGTCATGCCTGCTTTGAAATTTGGCCATTCAGCTTTGTCCTCACGACCATACCATGCATATCCGGTGCAACTGAACTCAGTATAGCATACTGCTCTAATACTTTGAAGCTGTTAATAAATAGAGGACAGACGGTTCATGGAAAAAAAAGCATTTTTTTACTGAGGGTGTGATAGAGCCATAGAATGAACTTCCTGCCTTTCTTTGAACACTCTGGTTTACAGATGATAGGGCAATTCGAGAAAGCTAGTTATTAATTCTTATAACAGAAGGGAGAGTTAGGAAGAGTTATCTGTTGGCTAAGGAGGTTCAGTACTTAAGGCAATATATAGAAAACAGAAAGGCTAATGGAAAGATGAATCCATAGTTAAAGTCCTCCTTTAAAAGAAGATGTCACCCCAGTCTTCACTTAAGTAGGTTATATAATCCTAGTTTTGCTTTAAGCCTCTGATGTTCCTGAACAGCAGACAAGAGAGATGAAGTGCATTGTCAGAGATGCCTGGGGATTCAATAAATTCTATTGGTTTAGTGCGAAGCCTACATGGAGTTTACATGTTTGCTTGGTGAGCAGCAGTGCTAATTACATATGCATGCCACTCACCACATTTAAACATAAACAAGTGCCATTTCATACCCAGCAGCAGTGTTTCTGGCCAGAAAACCATGTAAAGCAACACGAACACCTGCAGACATGTACATGTATTTACCTATGGAAAAATGAATAGTACCTGGAACGGTCGACAGTATAATAAATGGCACCAAAATCCGCTCTCAGTCAAGTATAGCAGCTCTGAACACCACTTCTTAAACAGAATGCATTTATTGAGAATTAAAAAAGCTATAGTCCATAGCATACACAAGAGTTAAGCGCTTTCATACATTACAGTTTAGGAGATTTCAGTATTTTTAATTACACACAAACTGAATTGAATGAAGATTATTTTAAACTATTATCCAAAGGAATGAAGTACGTTCCTAATGATAATATTAATATAGTGGATTATAGAGTTGATTTTAAAAAGTATTTAAGAAAACTTCATTTAGCCTTGTTTTTTAAGGAAAAAATACTATTCAATTGAATAAATTTAAGAAAAAAAGCACTTTCACACCCCCAATGAATCATACGTTGGCCACATTTGAGAAGGTTGTTACAGATGAGATATATGAATATGAGAATAAAAGGAAAAAACTTTTTAAAAACAAGTTTAATTTACAATTCAGTGAATTTAAACTTTTAAAACAAATTCAGGCCAACAAAAACATAAGAATCATGAAACCTGACAAAGGTGTGTGTGTGTGTGTGGGGGGGGGGGGGGGGTGATATATGATACTGTTGAATATGTAAATACAATTAATAGTATTTTGTTAAACGCAGGAAATTATGAAGTGTCATCCATTAATGTAGGGTACCATAAAATTGATTTATTTTTAGAAGAATTATTGTTAGATGAAAGGATTGACTCAGATATGTACAATTTTTTGAAGGATGGACATCCTATTATTAGTACTATAGTGGGTATACCTAAAGTGCATAAGGATACAAATGATCCTCCCTTCCGGCCTATTATTTCTGGCAGCAGATCAAAAACTGTTTCTTTTGGTAAAGTGATAGATAGTTGGTTGAAACCCACTTATAGTAAAATTAAGCACATAGTTAAGGATTCTTGGGACTTCTTGGGAAGGTTGGTCCCAACCTTAGTTACAAACGATATGTTTCTGGTAACAGTAGATATAGTAGATCTTTTTTCATGCATACCCCAGGAAGAAGGGTTAATTAGATTCAATAACAGTATAGAAAAATTCAGTGGTTTAAACTGGGATGAAATATGCTTGATTATGGAATTCATGGAAGTAGTCCTGTCTTATAACTATATCCTATTTGAAGGAGAGTACTATAGGCAATGTAAAGGGGTAGCTATGGGGGCAGCATGTGCCCCCATTTTTGCTAATCTGTTTTTATTAGATTGGGAAACAGAATATATTCTGCAATCAGAATGGAATGACAATATACTGTGTTATCTAAGATTTTTGGATTATGTGTTTTTAATATGGAAGGGTAATGAGAGTAGCCTTAATGAGTTTAAAATGTATTTAAACATTAGGTGTGATTATTTAAAATTCACATTCAGTGTGGACCAGAGGTCCATATCTTATTTGGACACTCGCATCACAGTAGAGAATGGCAGATTTAAATCTAATATATACAGAAAGGACACCTTTAGTAATGCATATTTGGAATATTCCAGCTGCCACCCTAGTTATCAGAAAAGGAGTATAATTAAAGGTCAGTGCATAAGGGCAGCTAGAATGACATCTGATTTCTCTGATATGGTACTTGAAATGGATATCATAGGGAATATGTTCAAGGCAAGGGGTTACCCCATGGGGGTGACATCAGATATAAAAGAGCATGTGAAAAAGGAATGGGGGAATAAATATAAACCCATATTAGGAACAGGGACAAGTCACATTCAAGGGGTAAATGTGACAAATAAAGACATGGGTATTAATGAGTTCACCAGGGCATGTGTTTTGCAATATGCCCCCCAAGTCGGAGATATTAAGAAAATAATAGAAAATAACTGGAATATACTGAAAACTGATGACAGTGTATATAAGACAGTGGGGGGGGGCACTTAAATTTGTATCTAAGAATGGATGCAACTTGAAAATGAGATTAGAAAAGAAAATAATGGCCATCAACCTCGGACATAAATCCATAGGCACCACAAAACGTGGGAGCTGCAATCAATGTGGGTTTATTATTAGGGTACCTTATTTAATTTTGGATGACAAAAACAGAACAGAGGTTAGATTTCAAAAAGGTAACTGTAGAACCTCTCACTTAGTTTATCTGGCAAAGTGTACCAAATGCCCTTGTTTTTATGTGGGGAAGACGGAGAGATGTCTTAGAAACAGAATTGACGATCATTGTTACAAAATAAGAAAACAGGATACTAACAATGCTTTATGGAGACATCTTAGTGGTAATACACACTGTGATTCCTTTCATTTTGGCATTTTAGAATGTATAAAATTAAATCCAAGAGGGGGAAGTATGAAGTACAGACTTGGAGAAAAGGAAACTAGGTGGCAAATTAAACTCAATGCCTCTGTTCATCCTAGACTTAATGAAACAATCTCCATTAAACCTATTTTGGAAAATAGAGGGTAGTAGAGATAGCCAGAGATTATATAACAGGTTTAGTTAAAGTAAGGATGATTTTTACTGTGGTACATATGTCAATATTACACATGTTTTACTGTTATACATATTTTTATGTGGTAAGCAACTGTTTTTAATATGGTTACAAGTGTGGGAAGTTTGTATGAATATAAAATTGTTGTTTTTTTACACAAAAAAAGGCAATTGACAAGGAAATGAAGCACTGAGTACTTTAAATTTTCATTACAAGTCATTATATTTTAATTGATTTTACATAATTGATGAAATTGATTGATTCATGTTTGTATATAAGTAGGTAGTGGTAAGGAAGATTAGTTCTGAGGAAGTCTACATAGAGTAGATGAAAGCGCTTAACTCTTGTGTATGCTATGGACTATAGATTTTTTAATTCTCAATAAACGCATTTTGTTTAAGAAGTGGTGTTCAGTGCTTCTATACTTGACTGACAGCAGATTTTTGTGTTTACCTATGGGTAAACTAGGTCTGCAGGACTGCGCAGAAAGCCACAATGACTACCACAGTTATTAATAAAGCAATGCATATAGCTCTAACACATTACATGAAAGTGTATACAGTGCAATGTATCGTGGAAACCTGTTTCAGGCATACTGAATAAAAGTTGTTTAAATGATTAGCAATGGTACATAGACTGCACTATAAATAAAGTCAAGGGAAGTGTATGTATTGAAATGGGACACACAGATAAATTGTAGGAATGAATACAGGGGAAGAGGATAGATGAAACATGGTAATGTACAGCAGATGAGGGCATTTCAACGAAGACAGTTGTAGCATGAACACTAATCACATATCAAAATGATACAGTACAGGCTGCACAGTTATTGTACATTATGTCACTGTCACACAAGGTGAGATATCAATGGAGAGGATTCTTTGTGATATGAGCATCCTGACATGAACAAATAACAGCACATATATAATGGATGATATATACAATAGGGGTTAGGTGCATATTGTGAATCTGTGCAAAATGAGTTGCCTGAATATGAATGCAATGTGAGCAGAGGTCTCAACTAAGTGGGACACATAGCAACAGGTTCATAGACAACAGAAGACAGAAGCATGCACAATCATGGATGATATCATCATAAAACCACCAGTACTCCCATGTCTTTGACATAACGTATGTAATTGTAAGTGACCATAGATGGTTCTGCAAGAACACACTTGTACAACTATTATGATTCATCAGCAATCTCTGAGGGGAATCAAGCACACCTTCTCAAAATTTAACATCTGCCAGAGGTGTTAGGAGGAACACTGTTACGCCTATATTTGAAATTATGAGCAATTCTGGAAAGATGACAGGTTTTCATGCCATATATATGGCACAGTCCTTAATGTCATAAACGTAACAGATGCCATCAATGTTGTCAAACAACTATGTATTTATTGCGTTCATCACAGGAACACATATCACACATGCATCTTTTATAATATCTTGATGTGGGTTCTGCACCATCAACCACAAATTTTTATGCAACAAAAAGAATACTTATGTATGGCCAATAAGATGGGTGGGAGCTCACTGCGGTAGATGTGGTACAACTGAGTAACTCATCCTTGGAAGAAGCACTGGGAGGTACATTAAAAAGGATGCATTGTACTCAGTTATTGGTGAGGGCTGAGAACTATGGAACTATAATGCCCTTTGATGTTTATGTTCTTCACTTACTCAGGAGTTCTGTCACATACAAGGAGTAGTTAGGAGTTGGGCACATGCTGGTGGATGTTCCACATACCATCTACCTGATTACACAGGTCACATATGACTTGGTCTGCTCATAGGGGTGTACTGGCTATATGATAATTAGCTTGGATATTTGCTTTTATGAGTTAATTAATTCCCCCATGATTTTGGTTCATCTACTGTGCCTCCACGGCCATGGCAGCAATCCTTTGTGTGTATTGATACTATCTGCATTATACTAATGCCACACCTGGATTCAATGATTGTCCACAATCTGCAGTCCTCACAAAGCTGGTTGGAAAAAGGATGTGTAAGTCAGTCCTGACATCTGAGACTTAAATGCTGAACAGAAAAGGGCCTAGCACAGAGCCATGAGGTGCTGACCTGATCAATGGACTCTAGATATATTTCACTTCACATACTTCAACATATTCATCTGTCATGTATGTGATCCAGCAGTCCATTCACTTGAGGGCGTAAGTGTTTATAGCCACTTGTGACAGTTTCTCAGTAATACCTGAGTATGTACTTTTGTCAATTGCCTTGGCCAGGTCAAGTTCTACAGGATGATAGTGTTGTCATCATGCATGCCCTTGTTGACCTTCTTGGAGACTTTGAACAGATGTAACAGACATGATGTAGCCTGAGCAGATAATACGTGCGTTTGGCACACAGTCTGGATATTACCTGTGTCCTATTAGAGGAAGTCCATGATAACTTGTTGGTCTACCTCAGAGATGACAAGAGTCATGATGTTTCTATCACTCCATGCATCAGGTAATTGTCACCCCCAGTCAGAAGGATGCCTGTTGATGTACATCCTTCTGTGGGAACATAGGCTGTCTGGAGGCTGTGTTGAAGTATGGATCTAACTGTGTCTGGTAGGTCATGCTTTGAGTCACAGTATAGGCAACCTGTGATGTTGTCAGGGCCGATTGAGTTTGTGTTATTAGCCATAGAGAGCACACAGATGAGCTTCCCTCCTTAGAATAAAAACTGAGTAATGTTTGCATGTATACTTTAGCTGATGGACAATGACAACAGTGGGTAACATGTAAGACAAACTGTCATCTAGCAGATTGTCAATTTCCTCTAGTTGGGTACATCTGGTGGCATCCACATACAGATCTGTACTTAGTTGTGTATCCCCCTTAACGTTTCACATGTACTGGAATAAATGATTTGTGAAAAGACATCCAAATGCAAAATTGGTCATTCATCACATTTCACACAGTGTTACTATGTACACAGTTGTACAACTGTATCATTGTCACATACTTACATTACTTGCACAACAAATATGTTTCATAGGTAAGCTGAGTTTGAGTGGCCTCATGTCATAGCAACTCACATTAAAGATCAGGTGTTTGTGGCTCATGCAGAACATTTCCTGACACAAATGCTAATAGTCACACAATAGTGCTGTTGATCAACTCAGTAATCCTTTGGTATTGCAACACAACTGCACATGCAATGAATTCCACAAGGTTGCAATTGCATTACAACATGTGATGCATTGATCCTGTATATCACAGCATAACAATATGTGAAAGAGACAAGAATTATGTGGCCATGTAATCAACATGAATTTATATTGATGTCTGGCATAGAACATTTAATGATGATATGTAGACACATGCAAACCTGTGCCATACTGCAAGTGTTACTGGCAGAATGCGACCTGTGTAGAAGGTTGATCTGCTCCACTACATCTACACATGTCATAATACACCAGCAATATACATAAAAGTGTATCATACCATGTTAACAGTTCTCAAGAGGAATATTACTACAGCTGCTGTAGAAGGGGAATGTACTGCAATGGCAGCAATGTCCATCAGTACATTAGCTCATATCACAGATTGTAAGACCCTCTTATAGCCATACTGTACATCTACACCTAAATGTAGTACATGTGAGTGACAACAACATTGATATCAACTGTTCATAAGGTCATAGGATATTGATAAGCTAATGGCCAACATCACATGAAAGCCTAGCTATTATTATACCATGTAAAAAATCCCTATATCTATATTATGGAAGATAGAAAGACTACTGTGCATATGCATATATTTCTTGGATTGCATTACATCCTGCCACTGTCCATTTGGGACATGTGCACCTCACCATGACAGAATTAACAATTGCACATGCAGTGGTCTGGAGATGGCTTACAGAGGCTCATGGAAGGAGTTTGCTTCATGATGTGTGTATGCATATTTGACATAAGGACATCCTCCTCTGCTCTGCAGCAAGGATGCCATGTGGCCAGGGGAAAAAAGAGGACAGTGGTTGCATTGGGCTATGTGAAAGGTTCCCCTAAGTGACAGTGAAATGAAGGGTGATTCCAAAGATCACACAATGACCACAATGTGCCACCAACCACACACACACAGCAGTAGACTGGGACTGATTTTAACATAACACCTCTGTAGGTATAGAAGATTAATGCCATGCAATGTCATAGTAGCAACACCACATGAGTCTGACTGTATCACTGTCACATTGCACTTTATGAAGTATGATAGTATAATTGTATGCTGAGGAGAACATGTTGGGAGGAATCTAGGACATGGATGTGAAGTCACATCCCTGTGTAATAGTCTCTTAAAAGTGATAGGTGTATGTATAGACATGAAAGTTGCCTGCTGTCAGATTAGACTCCTTATATGTGTAGGTAAATTAGCTTGCAAACACAGTAGTTAATGTTACTACAACAGTACAGGTTTGTCTTAAATACTTCAGAGGGCATGCTATACAGAATGTCATCATCACTGAATGCTACAGTGAGATGTTTGGAATAGGGTGTGACATAGTTGTGGACTCACATCCCATTCTAAATTTGTCATAGTGATTGTTGACTGCACACACAGTTGACTGCACTGAGAATAGAACCCCTACTTAAGTATCTCCAAAGCGCAGTACTTAACACAGTCACCACAGCACAGGTCTGGCTTTTTTAGTGTCAGATTACACTTTATAGCTGATGACATCAGCAGTGTCTCGGGAGAAGAGGATGGTAATAGCAGTGTCCCACATTCTGGTTTAGTGGTCTCTTGAGTGTCAACTAACTGAATACACACACACACACACACACACACACACACACACACACACACACACACACACACACACACACACACATACACACCAGTTGACTACAATGAGAAGAGAACCCCTACTTCCCAACCTAGCTAAGTACACTGACTAGAGACCTCAGTATTTAATGCAAGCACCCCAACACAAGTCTAACTTTCAGAGTGTCGGACAACACTTTATACAAGATGACATCAACAGTGTCTGGTGAGAAGAGGATGGTAATAGCAGTGTCCCACATGCAGGTGTAAAATGGTCTATTGAATGTCAACCAAGTGAACACACACACCAGTTGACCACAGTGAGATTAGAACCCCTACCTAAGTACATAGACTAGAGAACTCAGTATTTAAAGTAAGTACTACAGCACCACTTTGACTTTTGCAATGTTGCTGGGCAATTTATAGTAGGTGACATTATCTTTGGATGTTTGAGAGAAGTTGTTAGCAGCTCTGAATTAAAAGGATGGCTAACCATGTATAAATGTCAAAATATTGGTACTTAATGGGATTATATTGCTAACTGTAGAATACACAGTTACACATGGCAGTTTACAGTGGATGCGATCATCATTGGATGCTCAGGAGAAGATGTTGTGAGGCCTGAATTAAATAGATATGTAGTCATGTACAACTGTCAAAAAATTGGTACTCCGTGAGATTGTACTGATGACTGAAGGATGCAGTTAAACTGTTCTCCCCAGATACACACACACACACACACACACACACACACACACACACACACACACACACACACACACACACACACAAACACTGACCACAGTGAGATTAGATCCCCTACCTAACTGGTACACCAGCTACAGAACTCAGTGCTTAATATACTCACTATGGCACACGTTTGACTTTTACAATGCTGCAGGACAGTTTATAGTGCATGATAGCATCATTTGATGTTTTAAAGAAGATGGTGAAAGGCCTGGATTAAATGGATGTGTAGTCATGTGCAACTGTCAAAATACTGATATTCCATGGTGCTCTACTGATGACTGTAGGATAAACAGTTATGCTCTGTTGACTAAATACATACAAACACACACACAAGTTGACCACAGTGAATTTAGAACCCTTACCTAAAAAGGTAGCCAACTACAGAAATCAGTACTGAATAGGTTCATAGGTTCATAGGTTGGTACTAGGCTATCAGCCCTAGAGCCTATGCAAGCCTAGCCATAAAAATTCCCTGGATATTTCTTCCCACAATATTTACTTCTCTGGACCCCTGTCTAGCAGGATGACTGACATGATCCCCGGGGTGAATTTGCCTATCTCCCATCCAATCATCAAGGTTCCTTTTGAAGCGGGTCAATGAGGCGCTTTGCTTGACATGTATGGGCAGTCTATTCCAGAGTATGGCGAGCCTCTGGGTCAGGAACCTATCCCTCCAGCATGTTTTGTTCATTGTGATGACAAGGTTTAGATCCCTGGAGCATGTGGCTCTGGGGGATTGGGATTTCTTTAAGTGAAGCATGTCCAACAGCTAAGGGTTTGACATGGCCTTGTATGTTAAGCAGAGATCGCCTCTGAGTAGACAATATGCCACAGAGTATAGCTGGAGTTTTTTTAGATGGTCAGCATATGGCATCTGCTTTAGGCCTGTGATTTTTTTAATGAGGTATTTCTGTGGCCTTTCCATCTTTTGCAGATGCCTTGTGAGGTACATACCAAACGGGGCATTATACTCTCTAATGGGTCTAATGAGGGATGAGTACAGTGGGACAATGACCTCCTTTTTTCTGGATGAAAAGCCCTTAGTGATGAGGTGTGCCACATAGAAGGATTTCCTGACTGTTGTGGCGATGTGGTTATCGAAATTGAGCCCACTGTCCACCTGTGTCCCTAAGTCTCTCATCACACTTTCGATGTTTAGTGTCCTGCCACCTATGTGGTAATTCATGGGTACATGTTTTTTTCCAAAGGGGATAACTATACATTTCTTGGCATTAAGCTTGAGCCCATGGCTCTGGCACCAGGCATCTGTTTCTGTAAGGCCCTTTTGTAGAATATCCACATCATTGGAGATTCAATAATGGCTCCCAGTTTTCAATCATCTGCAAATTTTGTTAGCCAGAGTCCCTTAGTGTTGGCCTGTACTTCAGATAAGTAGATGCCAAACAAGAGTGGTTCCAGGACTGAACCCTGAGGTACTCCACTTGTCACTTGTCTGGAGCTGGATTTGGGGTTCGCTACTTTTACAGTCTGGGTTCTGTCAGTAAGCCAGTTGGCAACCCATCGAGTGACATAGGGATTTATGCCCAGCTTAGTAAGTTTATCTATGATTCCAGAGTGGGGGATGGTGTCTAAGGCCTTGGCGAAGTCCAGATAGGCTGTGTGGACCACCTTACCCTTGTCCACAACTCTGGAGACTGATTTGAAGAAGTCAATCAGATTTAGGAGACAAGATCGGCCCATCACAAATCCAAACTGGATGGGGTCCAGTGTTTGAAGGTTGCCAATGTCTTTGTTTATAAGTTCCATGATAATGTATTCCATGTCCTTGGAGATTAGGCTTGTCAGACTGATGGGACAGTAGTTCCCAGGATCCTAGGTGGATCCTCCCTTGTGGAGCGGGATAACTGTAGCTGTGCGCCATTCAGTGAGCACGAAGCCTGAGGTGAGGCTATGATTAAACATGACAGTTAGGTGAGGTGGCAGTTCATTTTGTAGTTCATGTAGTACACAGCCTGGGATGTCATCTGGTCCCATGGATGCTGTATTCTTAGCTTTGGAGAGTGCGGTTTCTACCTGTGTGGCCGTGATTATCGGAATTTGGCAATCTTTTGGTATTGAGATGGGCCCTTTACGGGGTGAGAGGGGGGTGAAGTTGGCACTTAATCGATCTGCCAGGATATTGGCAATATCCTTGGGATCAGTATATTTAATGCCATTCTGTTGCAGCTCAGAGCAGATCTGAGCATTGCCATTTAGATTCTTGACATAACTATAGGGCGCTCCAGGTCTGTAAAAGTTAAATAAGAAAAGGAAGACAGCAAGTTAGGTTTATTCATTTCTGCATCATGTTTGGTTGTTGAGGAAGGCTGTTGCTGAAACCGGTACAACCATTTTGGTGTACTGAGTCAGTCTTTTCCTGTCTTGTCATGTTATAATGAATAAATAACTTTTAATATGCCTCAGGAGTCTGGTGCTGGCTTCTTCTTTTTGGATTTATCTGTGGTAATAGCCATGCACTTGTCATTCAAGCAGGGGCTCTTGGAATAACAATAGAATGCCTTGTGGTTGTCTTTGGAATCTTTGGCAATTTTATTTTTGTAACTAGCTTTTGAGGATTTTATGAGGGATCTCAGCTTCTTACTGAGGCTGGTGAGGGAGATTTTTGCATCCTGGGATTTTCCTCTTTTCTGCAACAGTTTCTTCCTTCTTTTGTATAGTTTGTTTATAGCAGGGGACCACCAAATTGGCTTCCTTTTTTTGGAGAAGAGCATCTTGGTTCTATTTGGGATGGCACGATTCATGCACGAGTGGATGTGCTCGTACAATGCTTTAGTGTAGGATTATGCAGTCGAACTTCCAGATCCCGTCTGCGTGGGTGTTGTGAAGTTTGTCACTTCTGACTTCAATAGCATGAAATTGGCGTTGGAGAAGTTTTCTAAGGAGGTTTCCTTACTGGGGGGGGTGGGGGTGGGATGTGGATGTCAAAGGTGATTTGCTTATGGTCAGACCTGACCAATGAGGGGGTGACCACTGGTGTGGAGCTTCTATTTCCTATGTTGGGAATGACCAGGTCCAGGATACTGGCATCCCTGGTGGGACAATGGATTAGTTGATCCAGGGTGTTGGAATTTATGAATTCTAAGAACTGTTGGGAAAAGGAGTTGGTACCCGAGTAGTTTTCCCAATTAATGGCAGGGTAGTTGAAATCACCCAGTAGGAGGGTGTTTGGTTGTATCTTAATATTTTCCAGTATGTTTAGAAAGGTGTAGTGAGAATCTTGAGGCATGGTGGGGGATCTGTAGCATGCTACAATTTGGATTGCAGTCTTACCTAGTGTTAGTTGCACCTGGAGAATTTCAGATGCATTGTGTTGGGCAACTAGCCTGGAGGTGTGAATATCCTTGGGGAATATGGACACTCCTCCACATTTAGTGTTTCGGTCTTGGTTTTGTGGCCAGAAAGTGTGGTAAGAATTGTAGCCTGGTATTGCAGGGGTGCTCTCTGGAGCCTTGAACCAGGTCTCAGTTACTGCACAGATATCAATGTTCTCCATTTTTAGGAGTGCCTCGAGAGAGTGCATTTTGAGGTTTAGATTTCTAGCATTGAGTAGCATTACCTTCAGATTTTGCATGCTTGTATCTGTTACGGTGGTGGTTTTATCCTTTGCACCTTGCCTAAAAAAGGCACTATAGGGGTGGCAAGAGCTTTAGCCAGTAACCTGAATCCCAGAGGTGACAGGTGCAGTCCATCTCTGGCAAAGCATCATGGTTTGTCGATCATGTCTTCCCAGGCAGACAAATACTGGATCCCCTTTGAATGACACCAGAAGCTTAGCCAATTGTTGAAGTCAATCATTTTGTCCTTATACTGTGGTATCATTCTGGGCGAAGGCAGGATGCTACTCAGGGCGAGGGTCATACCTGCCTGGGTCACATGATCCAAGAGCTCTTCCATGTCTCTTTTCATGTAGTCCAGGGAGGTACGTCTCAAGTCATTCACTCCAGTATGGACAATGACAGAGTCGTATTTGTACTTGTTGTGGAGTGACCTGAGTGCATGCGTTATGTGGCGGATCTTGGCACCCGACAGGCAGCTGACTGTAATTTTCTCCTTGTTCTGCCTGGCGAGTGGGACGTCAGTGTGCCTGACTATAGAGTCACCTATGACTAAACTGTTGGGTACATTGTCTTGCCTTAGGGGCTGTTGGGTGGCACACTGGTGTTGTGAGCTATGTGTCACTTTGGTTGTGACTGATGTTTGCGTTTCGGCTTCGGAGGTCCTTGTTGCTTGGGCAGGTTAATGTTAAGGGCCTCCGCATATGTGGGTTTAGTGTTGCTATGTGTGGGTGTTGATGGTGTGGGTTTTGAAGGGCTATGAGTTGCTTGAGGTATAATGCAGGTGTTAACCTTCTCTTCTTGACTGTCTAGCACAATCTTGGCCGGAGAGAGCTTTGCTTCCAGTTTGGCTATGTAAGTGCATCTCTCGCAGGTTGTAGTGTTGGGTGGTAGGAGGAGATGATTGTCTGTGTAAATGAGGCAGTTGCCGCACTGTCCCAGTATGCCCAGATTCACCAGGTGGACAGGAGAAATCACTGGAAGCTGACCCTTGGACATGCCTGTTTAGGTGCTTTTTTGTAAAGTTTAAGAGCTGTTTTCCCTTACCTTTGCAAGGTACTTTGCAATTATAGGCTGTTTATTGCCTATGATTAATTTCTCCTTATTGACAAGGAGAGCTGAGTGTTTGAATCAGTTTCAGGCTTCCTAGTGCTTTCTTGTAAAGTTTAAGAGCTGTTTTCCTTTACCTTTGCAAGGTGCTTTGCAATTATAGGCGGTTTATTGACTATGATGCTTGTGCAAGCATCACAGCACAAGTTTGACATTTACAATGCTGTCAGACAATTTATAGTGGATAATATTACCACTTGATGTGTGAAAGGGGTCTATATTATAACATCGATGTCTAAAAACATCGAATGTTATAATATCGACCCCATTCAATCGAAACACCAGAAAACCGAACAGTCAGAATAGAGAATTTTTTCCCAGGGGAAAAAAATTGCTGTTCCGACAAACATACACAGAACTCAAGCACATCAAAATTAATAATCCACACACATACACTTCACAAAACCCTACACTAAACCAGACATACACCACTAGCTACCCACTTACCTTAACCCAACCTTAACCCTAAGGTCCCTAACTATCGCACACTCACTTTACCTGCTCCCTAAACCTAACTCACCTACCCCACCCTAACCCTCACATCCACACATTCACACATTTAACTAACCCACGCCCTAACCCTAACTCACTTAACCCGCGCCCTAATCCTAAAGTCCCTAACTACCGCATACTCACCTTAACCCAGTCCGTTCGTTCACTTACCTTAACCCGGTCCATAACCATCACACCACACTTACCTGAACCCAATCCATAACTTCCATTCACTTACTTCCCTAAAGCCGGTCCGTAACCACTGCACCACACTGTTGTAAATAGCGAAGCCACGGACCACCGAAATCTTACCCTAGGTAAAATTTCGATGTTCCGAGGCTTCGCTATTCTCAGCTTTCACACTAAAGGGTTTGATATTATAACATTCCAAGTTTTTGAACTTCGATGTTATAATATAGACCTGTTTGAAAGAATATGTTTGAAGGTCTGTATGAAATGGATATAGTTAGCTATGTGCAAATGTTAAGATATTAAAGTACTGCATGTTACCAGATTGATGAGTGTGCAAAGTGTAGTATTTGCTGTTGAGTTTCCAATCTGAAGGTATACTTTAAGAGCCTGTGATGCCCCAGCACTGGCCCAGTAATCAAGGAGCCTCAGTGCTCATCACTGGCAGCAGTCGGGGATGTACACAATGGGAGGATGACAAGTACACACATAGAAAAGTACAATTTCCCTTAACTGCACACAGAGACCACAGTCAGTCTGGGGCTGGTTTCTCCCTCTTTCTCCAGATCCCCAGCACGACTCCCCACTGGCACAATTATAGGGTTGAGATCTCAGCTGAGTGTCCAAGCCAAAACCTCCAGCACCCTCTCCATCTAACCAGTGCTTCATGTCCCTGCCCAAGTAGCTCACACACACACACACACACACACACACACACACACACACACACACACACACACACACACACACACACACACACACACACACACAGTTATATACAAACACACACACTCCAGGGAAAGGCTGACGCAGCTTTACTAGCTATGCCCCTTCTCCCCAGGCTATAAGGTAGTTTCCACTGCCACCAAACACTCTTATCAGCTACTTTTAAGGCCATTAACAAATGGTGTCCAATCCTACTGTGTAATATTACTATTAATTCAAATAGTAGTCTGACCAAGAGCAAGGCTATTTTGGAGTGGCCCATACAGTGTCACTAAATACATATGCAAGTACCCTAAGAACTTATATATATATATATATATATATATATATATATATATATATATATATATATATATATATATATATATATATATATATATATACATCACAAATATCAGCCACAAAGATAGGTTTAAATATATTTAATAATAAATAATAAAAGAACAAGACAATACTCAGTACACAAAGACAGCTACTTCAGAGTTTAAAATCACAGGAAATATATAAAACAACATTGCAGGACAGTCTCAAATAAATAAAGAAAACATCTAAACTAATGCTTACTATATTCCTATCTGAATCTAAAAAGAGTTTCTATGCCCTAAAAACTTATTTACAGAGCAAGGCAAGTACAGATGTGATGATAACTGGATGTTTCCAGGTCAAAGACAAAATACAAAATGCCCAGTCTCTTTCTGAGAGAGTTCTTAAATTAATATCAAATATTACTGCTGGGTTAGCTTGGACAACATCACTTTTTGTCACCTGATTTTAGTTTCCAAGCTGCCCACATTGTCAGAAAGTACCAGCATTTTAACATATCTCAGTGAAAAATGCATATCTGTCAAATGTTTGCAGATCCTGAAAGTTATAAAACAATAAAGCATTTCTGCATCTCAGACCTAGTAATTACTTCTCTTCCAAGACAATACAAAAAACTTCTAGCTCTAGACATTGTGTCTGCTACAGTGAAACTGTGAGATAGCTTTTATAGCACAATCATAAAACAATTTAATTTCAACTTATTTTCTTGAAGTTTTGCAAGTTAACCTTTTATGTCCCAGTATCTACTGTTAAAACATATACAGTTACACAATTACAATAGTTTATATACATTTCTATTCTAAGCCAGCAGGGCATGCTGCGGTTACATTTTAGCTCAATACATAACATACAGTTCTGTATAAATCAGATCAATATTCACAAATGACATAGAATTATTTATAAAATTACAAATAGCTGGGTTGGCAGTGTGACACAGACAGCTTTACAAACTCTATGCAAACAGCTGTCCACATTACTACAAGTACTGAAAAATTTGAATGTGTATTGTCAGTATAAAGATGTACATGGTATGTAAGAAATCACTTTTCATTTATTTCTGTAGTGTAGTTGATATATTTGGGAACAAGTAAAAAGAGAAGAAGTTTCAATTATGCAGGTAAGACATGACTACAGTGTAAATATGTGTTCTTTCCTTAAAAATTCCTTCTTTTTGGTTGTGTTTTTACATGTACTTTCAATACGGTTTCTCATCCAGGAAAAATAGCTCTTTGTTCCCCCTCTACTCATCACTCATTAGACCCATTATAGAGTACAATGCCTCTTTTGGTATGTACCTCACAAGACATCTACGACAACTGGAAAGGCCACAGAAATACCTCACAAAGGGGATTGTAAGATTATGCTCAACAGGGTTTTAAGGTTGAAAGTAATTTTGTTACAAATATGTAACATAAATAAGGTATGAAATAAAGCTTGCTTAAATGCAGAAACAGAGTTTAGTAATATGTGATCATCATCCATACTAAATGACCATGGCTTGGAATCTGCTGAATGGACATTTTTCCCTTACAGACTTAAAAACAGGATGTATGCAAGAGCAAAAATGCAAAATCTGCTTTTAAAGAACACTGTGACAATCTGTTTCCTTAAAAACACGTTTTTCTGCATATAAAAATAATGGACACAATATGTTTCCTTAAACAACAGGACATGTTTACAATCTGTTTCCTTAAAAGCATGTTTTTCTGCATATAAAAAGAATGGACAACAGGACATCAGCATTGGCACAAGAACAGATGTTCTTATACAAAGATCCAGATAGAATACAGGATGTTCACACTTTCAGAAAAGCTGGCCTCTTATAAATTCAGCAAAAATGTGACAAGACATTATTAAACAAGGAAGCTTAAAAATAATATTTTTAAGTCAGCGGTTTGCGTCAGCATCTGCAACAATCAGTATTGTTTCTACAGGATAAGCAATTCTCCAAAATAGAATACCAAGAGGAAATGTATATGTATCTGCATGACTAAAACTGTATATAAAGATCTGTATGAATCCAGTTATGTTAGGGGTATTGATAGAGACACATTTGTCTCGAGGTAAATGTTATATTTCTCACATCATCTGTACTATATGAGAAGTAAAGTGGAACAGTACTTTAAGCTGTAACATTAGTCCGTTTGGTTTAGTATAAAAAGGTTTATTTGTTACTTCTCTAAAGTTGATGCTGCAAAGTATATTCTCTCATCAGTGTATATTCTGCAAGTTTCTGTATGCAACAGACTGTGAATGCAAATATAACCAGACTTTGATTTCAGCAGAATCCAGCCAGCAAGACTGAGTGTCTTAAGAAGACTTTAAATCCATCACAGTAAGCAGCACCATATAATTTTTCAAGGATTACCAGCCTCAAGCAGATGCCCTATGCAGACCATCTAAAAAAACTCCAGCTTTACTCTGTCGCATATCACCTACTCAGATTCAATCTCTGCCTGACATACAAAGCTATGTCAAACCCAGAGCTGTTGGACATGCTCCACATAAAGAAATCCCAATCCCTCCAAGCTACACGCTCTAGGGACCTAAACCTTGTCACCACAATAAACAGAACATGCTGGAGGGATAGATTCCTATCTCAAAGACTTCCCATACTCTGGAACAAACTACCTATCTATATCAAACAAAGCTCCTCATTAGCACTCTTCAATAAAAATCTTGATGATTGGATGGGAGATAGGAAGTTCACCCCGGGGATCACTTCTGTGGCTCTGTTTGACAGGGGCACAGGAAAATAATTTTCTTGGGTGGAAAAAGCCAGGGTACTGTTTGGCTAGGCTTACATAGGCCTTAGGGCCAATAGCCTGGTGACTACCTATGAACCTATAATACACGCTAATGTGCACTTTCCATAGTGTATGATCAGGCAGCTGGTTTGTGCGATCGATTTGCAAGATACACATTAACTTGAAAAGTATTTATCCTTAGTAGCTTTGGTAGACACATCTACTAGATACAATGACATACATACATAGTTCATATTGGAAATGTTGTGTCATAAATTGTCTAAACTTAAAAAAGTATTTATACTGCTTTCCCCATTTGCATACAGTTAAGCAATGTGTAAACATGGGCCTCTGCTTCATTGATAAAATTATGAGATTTGTATTGGTTTGTTTTCCTCTGTGCAAACACACTAAGCAGAGAGGTGCAGCAGTCAGAACTTTGGATAGGAAGAAACACACCTGTGACTTCGCTGATTAGGTGGCAGCAGGTATAAGTGCATTGATATATTTCTTTTAAGCCCAGATGTTACAGGATTCAAATCCAGATGTAGCTAATACTTTTAAATAAGTATTCATAATGTAATAATTATTTAATCTACTGTATCTGTGTGTTTCCTTAGTGCAGCAGTTTTAAGCAGCATTGTGCTGAGTTAACCACACCATGCCATAGGATGGGAAGAGCCATTCATTGTTGCTCGGCATTGGTGTGCAATAGAAAACTCCTTATAACACAGAAACAAAAGGTGAAGAGCTTCATTGGGGCCATTTCTGCCTTGTGTGTGTTGTGTGATTGTATTTTTTTACCAGATAAAATGTGTTAAACTAGGGTAGATGGGAAAGTGGTGAAATAGGGGGCAAGCAGGGGGAAGAACAAAGGAAAAGCAATACAGGAATATGTAGGAGTAAGGTAGGAAATAACCATAGTTATCCACTTCTTCAACAATGTAAAATGAAAATATGTACAGAATATTGGTTGAATTTGGACCCTCACCTCAACACAGAGGGATGACAACAACGCAATCGTGTTTTATAGCCAATTGGACAGAATCAAGTTTGTCCAGAAGATTCATATGCAAGGTATGGGACAATATTTTTTGTGGGCCATGTGCCCATTTTTTAAATTTTATTTCAGTAAGAGAGAAATGCTGGATAAGAGCCGCAGGTATGACAGGGTAAGGTAAGTCAGGTATGTGAGAAAGTGGATGCAGACAAACAGAACAAACAAATCAGACACAGAGATGGTGAGAGACAAAACAGGTTGGAGAGACCATGAATGGAGATAGGGAGGGGACATTGGATGCCCATGCCTGTTAAAAATGGAAACAATCAGAATCTAGTCCTCACCCGCAGAACTGACATCACTGCCCCCTTACTCTACTGGCTGTTGGAGTGCTTGACATCTCTGCTTCTGCACCATAATAGAGATCATCCTCTCCATCCGGTGTAGGTGTGAACTGACGGTGCTCTCCATGATCTCATGCACCAAGCCTGGCATTTCCTTGTGGGTGACATAATCCTCAACTCAGCAAATACTATCAGAGTGTTCCACTGCACCAGCTCCCAGGATATTGCTACCTGATGTGGAGGGCCCAGGTAATGCAAGGACAGCAGATGTAGTACTGCCTGGTTAGATCCCAGATGTGCTGGTCATCGGTGCAGACACTGTTGGAGTGGGGGCATACTGAGCGACAATGGTTGGACTACTTCCCTGTGCTGTAAACTTTTTGTGAGTTATCAGAAACTGATGACATCAAAATGTTGTGACCACACATGTAAAAATAAACAAAAGAGAGATAAGAGTTGGGGTGAGAGAAAAAAGGGATAATTAGTACTATCATATGTGACAGAAAACAAATTAGTACAATACTGTTACAAAACAACCACAAACTAAACATTTTGAGCTATGCTAAACATAGAGAAACAGTGTGAAACAGAGAGGAAAGCAGTTTTTTTTAACTACGAAGACTAGTGTGACAACTGAAATTAAGTTTTGGTTTGGATGCTGGTGTACCTGCTTATTGATTTAACTATGTATTGTGGTATAAATTATATGATGTGACACATTTTTTTGTGTGGCTTTACACACTGGCAACATTAATTTGTACAATGTGGGATTCAACCCTATGCACCAGAAGCAAAACATATTCTTATACATAGATGACTTTTCATCCATGCTGCAGAAAAAGTGTTTGCCAGATGTGCTCATTAATTATATATAAATACACATGACAGAGTGAGGTGTTAACCATATATGTGTGTGACCTGACAAGGACTGGTTTCCATTCATGTGTGTATGAGTATCACTGAAGTCTGAAGTCCATCCAAGGCCAGAAGAGACAATTATAATTACAGAAACATAATATAGCAATAACCCACACCTGGGTGTGGGTAATGCGGGATTTACCCATGGTTGGCGTGGTTTGGTCCCGAAGGCGAAGCCCAAGGGACCAAAGAAAGGCAACCGTGGGTAAATCCCGCATTACCAACACCCAGATGTGGGTTATTGCTATTATACTATGACATTATTTAAGAAAAGAAATAATTATTTTTCTTAAACAATGGCATTGTATAATGCCTCTTTGCTGCCCTTCCGCAGCTGGCTGGTATCCGTGGCAGTTCTGATGTACTGTGCATGCTTACGCAGTACATCAGAGCTGTGGCCAAAAGCAACGGAGAAAGCAAGATTTCCGTTGCTTTTTACTGTTTTGCTATGTTAAACATAGCATAGCAAAACAGTAAAAAGCAACGGAGATCTTGCTATCTCCATTGCTTTTTTTTTTTAAACCTATCTTGCTATGTTAAATGGGTTTAACATAGCTAGACAGCTTTAAAATAAGCAACGGAGATCTCCGTTGCTTATTTTAAAGTTGTCTCGCTACGTTAAACCCATTTAGCATAGCGAGACAGGTTTAAAAAAAAGCAACGGAGAAAGCAAGATCTCCGTTGCTTTTTACACACTCTGTCGCTATGTTAAAGGAGTTTATCATAGTGAGACAGCTTTAAAAAAAGCAGCGGAGATCTCCATTGCTTTTTTGAAACCTGTGTCGCTATGTTAAACTCTTTTAACATAGCGAGACAGTGTTTTAAAAGAGACTTATACTAATGGAAAAAGTCCGGGCGACCGGACCTTTTTCCATTAGTATAAGTCGATTTACAACGTACACGCTGGCCAATCAGCATGCATGTTTTGGAATATTAATGGGGGTCATGGTATAATTGTCAGTATACCCTCAGTCACACACATAATTCACATGAGCTCTGATGCTGTACATACTTATTGTTATTTATAATTTTGTTTATATTGTTTTATATTTTATAAAAGTGAGTGGGTAAGCATTACTCTGGCTCTATAATTGTGTAATTGAACAACCACAATAGTACTGATACCCACAGTTACACATTTAATATAGCTCTGATATCCTACATATGCTCAGTGCACATGCTATAGAAATTTATTCTTATGTGTAAGCATTTTTGTACTGTTAATTTTTATATAAAGAAAAGTGAAGCATTGGTAAGAAAAGTTTGGACTTAGTTGGATTACAACCCAGGCTCATTTATACTATAACCCTCAAGTTGCAACTGCTGCCACAGGAACAGCAAGGCAGTAGCTGTCTATTTTCACATTCATTACTCTGTATGTGTGCTGAACACTGTACAACACCATTTAGTGTGTTTTCACAGTGACAAACCATAGAGGATAGAATGTATCCATTTTGAAATTGCCTACTGTCGGCTTTCTGGCTGCAGGTGTTCTGGAACTGCAGGTGTTAGGGAAGGTTGCTGACCACAATGCAACCCTGCTGTATAGTGTGTTTATGTGAAGGTAAAAAAAAAATGCAACAATGCATCCATTTTGAAATTGACTACTATCTGCTTCCTGTTTACAAGTGTTCTGTCTGCTTCATGTGTGGGCCAGTAAGCCAAGTTTGCATGAAGTTAAGTGACTTGCAAATGTGACAGGCAAAGCTCACCTTGTTTTATCCTTCTAAGCAGTGTTCATCATCTTTTACCTAAAAGACAAAATTGGGACTTGAACCATGATCTACAGATAGTATAGACTGTGTGGTTTATTGGTGTTACCAGGTGTGCTACAGACACATAAGTCACAGTTGTAATTTATGTAGTCTTTATCACAGAAGTACTAAGTATGACATTGATTTATCCATTTCACAGTGTTTGTGTTAATCAGTGCTTTGCACAAATATTAATATTATAAAAAAAAATAAAAAAGCAACATAAATAACATAACATTTAGTATATATTACAGATTTTTACATAAGTCAGGATTTCAGCTGTCATACCAATGGACCTACAAATCACAGTAAGGGTGTCTTAGCCCTCTTTACCACAGAAACATCTTTGTAGCAGAAATGAAAATAATTGTGCATACAAGAAAGTCCCATTTCATCCACAGTTTTAGCAAGACATATAACACCTGTACACTCTCAGTTGCCTCTTCATGTGTTAATTACATATTTAGTGCAATGACTGATCACACAGACATTTATGAGCATTGTTTGCAGCAATACTGCTCTTTTCTTTGTATTGTGTTCAGTTTTCTTTTATATGAACACTAATGTCAGACATGCACAGCCAGATTTAATAACATCTGTGTAGGAATAGTGTAGAGCCCACATGGATGTTACCATGTCCATGTATGCAGACCCCTCTTGGTAGCACAAATATTAATGAAGGTGAATTACTGAGGGAGAGTCGGGGAAGGTGGTACTGAATCAGTGTAGGGAGTGTGTCACTAATTGTGTCCGTAAATGAGTAACACACTCCATGCACTATCCAAGTGCCTGATAGCAATAAATTCAATCTTATAATTTTTTTTTTTTTTTTTAATTTGTGTGGCATGGCATGCAGCAATTGATATGTGCCAGACATCTGAAAATAGAAACTGGTTGCATTTAATTTATAACTCAAAGGTCAAGTTTAACCATAGCTGAGCGGGATTGTGTGCTTGAGTATAGCAGCATTCTACATATTCATGTAGCCCAGTGGCTAGAGTTACTTCTTCCTGTGCAGTATGTGAGGGGTTTGAATATGTGGCCGGGAAATTAAGCAATTATTTTTGCAAGATAAATTATGCTAATTATTTTTAAATCATGATATGCTGTGCTCAGCTGAACTCTGCTAAGCCATGATAAGCACTGCTACAACAATCTCTGGTCAAGTACCGCTTGGCTTCACTTAGCTGGTTTGCACACTGCTAAGGATTGCTAAGCATTGGCAGTTTAAGCACTGCTCAGCTCAGCTAAGCTGGCTTGCACAGTGCCAAGCACCATGCCTCATTTTTAAAAATGATCCAGTGGTGTGTAAGGGCATGAAACAGGCTTTATTAAGTGCAACAGGTAGGAATACAGCATAACCAGTTGGAGTTTGAACTGTGCAAGAACTATGGCAGGTGTTGGAGAGGGTGTGCACTTCAGCACACAGCAATGGGGCATTCTGGAGTCCAGGGTTATCGTTGGACTCCTAGTGAAAGACCATGAACACTGGCTGCTGCAGGACCAGTTCCAGAGATCACAGTTCAAGGAAGAGGCCTGGAACCAGCTGCCACACAACCTCACCAGTGCTACAGGCATCCCTCTCACAGGTGAGCAGGTCCGTCACCACTATGATGATCTGAAGCATTGGAAGGGGGGACTTCTGGACACCTGGGTCCAGAATGCTCAGGATGGGAATGCTCTGCATGTTTGTGAGCAATGTTAGCATTGTTTTACCATTACCTAATCTGAATGTGTGATAGACAGGTGTGCATAATGATGTGCTTCTGTCCTGACAGCTGCAGAGGAGAGATCCCGCAACCTAGAGGAGCATGCAGGGCACCTGGCCAGGTTGCACCGTGTGTGGTGAGTATAGATTCATTTGCAATCTATAGTCAAATGCGCAAGATACAGTAATTCACTTACTCCCAGTACCCAGTAGGTACATACAGTACAGATTTGTTTATTGCAATGAATGTGGACATAGGCCTTTACTGCAATAACTGACTACTGCCAACTATAATGCAATAAAGATTAAAGCATTAAACCTGATAATGTCAATGAAATAAAGTTTCTACTGATATAATTGTGGAATTACAGTTGTATTGCAACACCTGGATTATATCAACTGTTGTACAATAAAGACCTAAAAATAGTGTGGTAGACAGATACACATAGTGGTGTGCTTCTCTCCCTACAGCTGCAGAGAAGAGAACTCTTAACCTAGAGGCCCATGCAGGGCACCAGGATGGGTTGTGCCATGTTGTGGTGAGTACAGATTAATTTGAAATCTATAGTGAAATGCACAAGATAGAGTAATTCATTCACTACCAGTAGGTATATACAGTACAGATTTGTGTATTGCAATGAATGTGGATGTAGGCCTGTACTGCAGTAACTAACTACTGCCAACTATAATGCAATAAAGATTAAAGTATTAAACATGATAATATTAATGAGTTTCTACTGCAATAATTGTGAAATTACAGCTGTATTGCAACACCTGCATTATATCAACTGTTGTGCAATAAAGAGTCAAAAATATACCAATAACTGCATGAAGGTACCCCTAATAAAGCTGTGCTGTGCAATATGTGTGGAAGTAGGGCTGTTCATGAAATTGAATATGACATCTGCTTTGAAATAAAAACACAATGAATACCACTAACTGACTCAAGGTTTAGCTAAGAAAGAGTGTTATACTAAACCATAGATTTAGAGCTGTACTACAAGATATATGCATTATGACATTTGTTCTTCACTAACATCTGAACCAATACCAGGAACACCCAAAGTAAATTGTGTATATCAGCATTGTCTTGTGGTAACCATTGCATTTCAGCTATATGTATTCCTGCTCAGAGGTACGATGCTGCAGGCAAGTATGAAACTGTAATAGCTGTAGACTGCAAGTATACTATCCGCAACTGTATATGGGTCAGGTAGCAAACCCAATACTCCAATATGGTTTGTACAGTTCACAGATATTTCCACCCAATAAGGGTTTATTATGAACACCTGCATTCTATGTATTAATGTACAGTTTACCTAGTAATTCTGTCATGCATGAATCTCATGCTTGTGTGTTCAACTTTCACTGCAGTCTTGTATAAAACGGTGCTAAAATTACCAGGCCATATTTTCTCCGCGTGAGCTCTAGCCAAATATCAGTCAGTCAATAGACAGCAGTGGATCAGTAGCTCAGTTTGTTAAATGCTGTGTCTTATGTACATTTTGTCAGTCACAGACCAGGGTACGAATCCGGTGACAAGTATTAATAAATATCACTGAATCAGTTATGTATTGTTAACAGATGTTCTACCCACAGGAATTACAGGTACATAGGTGCAGTAGCCCTTATTATGGGTTAATAATTTGTGTGTTCAGATGTAACAGACTATTCACAGCACCGATACTAAATCTGCCTGCAATCAAGTGGACGTATAAGCGAATTTAAGTACACTTCTGTCTGCACTTTTTTCATATAGTACTGCATTTTATGTATTTTTTGTTTCTTACTGAATATTAATTGAACTGAAAATTGTGGCTCTCTGTCTCTACAGAGAGCTTGTTTCTCTACAGAGATATTGTTAGAATTGTGGCCATTGATAGCAGTCGGGGGTAGTTTCACTTTGATATTCTGTGTTTCAGCTGAGGGGCTGTCCTGTCTTATAAAAGTGGTACATTTTGGTTTTTTTTCTGCTAAATACTTGAGCTTTGGCCAGCTAAGATCTGCCTGCAATCAACTGGACATATAAGCAAATTTAAGTATACTTTTATCTGCACTTTTTCATATAGTACTGCATTTCATGTATTTTTGTTTCTTACTGAATATTAATTGAGCTGAAAATTGTGGCTCTCTGTATGTATTTTTGTTTCTTACTGAATATTAATTGAACTGAAAATTATGGCTCTCTGTCTCTACAGTTAGTTACCACCCCCCTTCCTGTTCTTGTTTTGGTGTTAATCTTGGTGGCTTTGAAACTGCACGCCCCTCTTGTAAATTGGTATTTGGATACTCCTTCTGGGCCCATCTCATTTCCTCACTCAACTGAGTGCAGTGAGGTCATATTCTGATTTCAGGCACTCCTACTGAGTACAAAGAGAGCATTAGGGAAGAAAAAGAAATTCTAAGTTAGTTTCCTGCCTTTCCTATAAATACTCTTGTCCACATACAGATTTACTGTATCCAGGACTATTGTAAGCTTCTGAGCCCCCAAAACCTTTCTGTGTTGGAGAAAAGCCTTCTAGCTTAATTTTATTTCTTAGAACTAGCCAGTTTTTTAGTTTCAGCACTCAAATCTGTTTCTTTGAGCTCCGCACTTGTTCAGAACTCGTATTAAGCACTAAATAAGCTACAAATTACTACAGCACTCAACTTTCCTCACTTGTCTAGAGAAAAGCAGTTTTTAGTACTTAATAAATAAGCACCTATTCAGGCATGTCTAAGGGTCAGCTCCTGGTGTTTTCTCCTGTCTACCTGATGAATCTAGGCATCTTGGGGCAATGCAACAATTGCCTCATGTACACAGACAACCCTCTACTCCTACCACCTAACACTACATCCTGTGAGAGATGCACTTATATAGTCAAACTGGAAGCAAAGCTCTCTTCACCTTAGACTGGACTAGACAGTCAAGAGTAGAAGATAAACACTTGCACCACACCACACTCATCACATAGTCCCTCAAAACCTACACCACCAAAACACACACATAGAAACACAAAACACACACCTACATTCACAGAGGCTCACAATAAAAACCTGCCCAAGCAACAGGAACCTCAAAAGCAGAAATGTAAGCAAACTCCACCCCCCAACATAACCCAAATGACACATAGCCCAAAATCTCTTTGTGCCACTCAACCACAGCCCATAAGGCATAACAACGTACCCAACACTCTAGTCATAGGTGACTGTATAGTCAGGGACACTAATGTTCCACTCACCAAGCTAAACAGGGAGAAAGTTACTGTCAGCTGCCTGTTGGATGCCACATCCACAACATAATGCATGCACTCAGGTCACTCCACAACAAGTACAAATATGACTCTGTCATTGTCCATGTTGGTGTGAATGACCTGAGACGTACCTCCCTGGACTACATGAAAAGAGACATGAAAAGGGACATGGAGGAGCTCTCCGATCTTGTAGCCCAGGCAAGTATGACCCTAGCCCTGAGTAGCATCCTGCCATCACCCAGAATTATACCACAGTACAAGGACAAAATGATTGACTTCAACAACTGGCTAAGCTTCTGGTGTCATTCTAAGGGGATCCAGTATTTGTCTGCCTGGGATGACATGATCGACAGACCGCAATGCTTTGCCAGAGATGGCCTGCATCTGTTGCCCTTGGGATTCCGCATACTGGCTAAGGCTCTTGCCACCCCTATAGTGCCTTTTTTAGGCAAGGTTCAAATGAGAAATTCACCACAGTAACAGGTACAAACAAGCAAAATCTGAGGATAATGCTGCTCAGTGCTAGAAGTCTAAACCTCAAAATGCACTCACTCAAGGCACTCCTTAAAATGGAGAACATCGACATCTGTGCAGTGACAGACACCTGGTTCAAAGCTCCAGAGAGCACCCCTGCATTACCAGGCTATAATCCATACCACACCTTTTGGCCACCTAACCCGGACTGAAGCACTAAAGGCAGAGGCGTGTCCATATTCATTAAGGATATCCACACCTCCAGGCTAGTTGCACAGCATAATGCATCCGAGATTATCCAGGTGCAACTAACTCTGGGCAAGACCGCAATCCAAATTGCAACTTGCTACAGACCTCCCTCCATGCACCAGGATTCCCATTCCTCATTTCTTGATACATTGGAAAATATTAGGGTACAACCCAACACCTTAATAATGGGTGATTTCAACTACTCTACCATTAACTGGGAAAACTACTCATGTACCAACTCTTTTGCTCAACGTTTTCTGGAATTCATAAATTCCAAAACTTTGGATCAACTTATTCACACCCCCACCAGGGGCAGCAATATCCTAGACCTGGTCATTACCAACATGGTCGACTGGTGTTCCCCACCAGAGATCAATTCCTCGTTGGTCAGATCCGACCACAAGCTAATCACCCCAGACATCCATATCCCACCCCCACCCCCCATTAGGGAAACCACCATAAAAAACTTCTCCAAAGCCAACTTCACACTTCTTAAGACAGAAGTGGCAAACTTCATGGCATCCATGCAGACGGGCAATAGAGGGACGACTGCTGCATCCTACACAAATGCACTTTATAAGCACTTACATGAGTGCATGTATCGTGCTATCCCTAAAAGAACCAAGATGCTATCCTCCAAAAAAAGGAAGCCAATCTGATGGTCCTCTGCCATAAACAAACTCTAGAACAGAAGAAAGAAACTGTTGCAAAAAAAGAGTAAAATCCTATGACTGGAGGAGCTCCCTGGCCAGCCTCAGTAAGAAGCTGAGATTCCTCATAAAATACTCCAAAGCTAATTACGAAAACAAAATTGCCACTGACTCAAAAGACAACCACAAAGCATTCTATAGCTATGTCAAGAATCTCAATGGCAACACTCAGATCTGCTCTGAGTTACAGCACAATGGCACTAAAATACAGAACAAACTGATATTGCCAACATCCTGGCAAGTAGTTTCAGTGCTAACTTTACCCCCCTCTCACCCCCTAGAGGGCCCATCTTTATACCGGAAGAATGCAAAGTTCCTGTAATCACGATTGCACAGATAAAAAACACACTCTGCAAAGCCAAGAACACAGCATCAATGGGACCTGACAATATCCCAGGCTGCGTTCTACATGAACTACAGAACTAACTGGCACCCCTTCTAAGTACCATGTTCAATCATAGCCTCACCTCAAGCTTTGTGCCCACTGAATGGTGCACCGTGATGGCTATCGCACTCCACAAAGGGGGAGCCACGATGGACCCCAGGAACTACCACCCCATTAGCCTGACGAGCCTGGTCTGCATGACCATGGAATGTATCATCATGGAACTCATAAACAAAAATATTGATAATCTCCAGACTCTGTTTCACACCCAGTTTGGGTTTGTAAAAGGCAGATCATGTCTTCTAAACCATATAGACTTCTTTGAAGCAGTCACCAAAGCCATAGATGAGGGTAAGGTGGGTCACACAGCCTATCTAGATCTCGCAAAGGCTTTCAACACCATCCCCCACTCTGGAATTATAGATAAATTCACTAAACTAGGTATAAATCCCTATGTCACAAGATGGGTTGCCAACTGGCTCACAGACAGAACCCACACTGTGAAAGTGGCAGACTCCAAATCTGATTTCATACCAGTGACAAGTGGAGTACCACAGGGATTAGTCCTGGGTACTCTCCTGTTTGGTATCTACTTCTCTGAAGTACAGGCTAACACAGAAGGTCTTTGGCTAACGAAATTTGCAGATGACTGCAAACTGGGAGCCATAATCGAATCTCCTAACGATGTGGACATCCTACAAAAGGGCCTCACTAAGACAGATGCCTAGTGCCAAAGCCATGGCCTGAAGTTCAATGCCAAAAAGTGCATTGTCATCCCCTTTGGTAAAAACTCTATATCCATGAACTACCACATAGGTGGTAGACTACTTAACACCGAAAGTATGATAAGAGACCTTGGGTCAAAGGTGGATAGTAGTCTCTCCTTTGATAATCACATCGCCACAGTGCTTAGGAAATCCTTCTACATGGCATACCTCATCACAAAAGGCTTCTCATCCAGAAAAAAAGAGGTCATTATTCCCCTCTACTCATCACTCATTAGACCCATTATAGAGTACAGCGCCCCTTTTATGTACCTCACAAGACAGCTACAACAACTGGAGAGGCCACAGAAATACTTCACAAAGAGGATTACTGGCCTCAAATAGATGCCCTACACAGACTGTCACAAAAACCTACAGCTTTACTCCATCGCATATCACCTTCTCAGAAGCAATCTCTGCCTAACATACAAAGCTATGTCAAGCCCAGGGCTGTTGGACATGCTCCACTTAAAGAAATCCCAATCCCTCTGAGCTACATGCTGTAGGGACCTAAACCTTGTCACCACAATAAACAGAACATGTTGGAGGGATAGATTCTTGCCCCAGAGACTTCCCATACTCTGGAACAGACTACCTATCTATTTCAAACAGAGCTCCTCATTAGCACTCTTCAAAAAAAATCTTGATGATTGGATGGGAAATAGGAAATTCACCCTGGGGATTACTTCTGTGGCTCTGCTCAACAGGGGCACCGGAAAATAATTTTCTTGGGTGGTGAAAGCCAGGGTACCTTTTTGGCTAGGCTTATATAGGCCTTAGGGCCAATAGCCTAGTACCTACCTATGAACCTATGAACCTATGATCAGGAATGTGATAAGACATCATAAAATAAAGGCAAGAAGTACAATACTAATAAAAGATAATGCGATAAATAAAATGTGTAATCTTGGTATGGCTGTATGCCTAGTTTGTCTGTGAGCATTTGTTGATGGTCTTACCCCATGCCTGCCAAGGATGGCATGACAGTTGTTTACTCTCTGTACTGTACCAAGATACATGTGTCTTAGGTGTTATGCTGTCATGGACTGTAATCACTTTTGCCTAATCCCTCTGTCACAGATCTATCATTAGCAGGATTATGTCAATAGCATAGTCACACTACATCAGTCCACAGTACACCTTGGTAGTTATATAGGTCCACCTGACATGTAATAGTCCTCTGCAGCTGTGTACCTGTAAATGTTACTGTTTGACCCATACTGTCCCATTTGGATAGCTTGAGAGGTAAGTACATGTACAGCACTGTTATACATAAAGCAAGGACAGACCTGTAGAGTATATGACAGTACTGTTGCAAGCTGTATAGCCTATACTGCTATTAATGGACTGTATTTCTCTCTCCCACCACCCCTTATCTTCATCATAATTTATTATTGTTATACATTGGTTATGGTTTACTATTAACATATGTTGTTCTTTGAATGTTATGTTAGGCCTTGCATTTTATTATTGTTATGTATTACAATAGTTGCATACTAAAATATCTTGAATTACCTATGTTGTTGGCCTTATGCCTAAACTATTACTGGCATGTTGTTATTATACTGACTGTTATCTTATATGCAATGTTATGTCACTGGGTTATTTGCAATGTTCTAGCATGCAGTTTTAACTAACTAAATGTTTTGTTCATTACTAACTTCTTCACATTGAAACACCTCATCACCACAGCTCGACTGGGTAGGTCGGTTCCTGGGAGTCCGCCTACCCTTCCTCAGCCGGCCTTGGCACCAGGTCCCAGCAAGTCTGGGACCCAAGCCGGTGGTGCCCCCTCCTCTGGCCCTGCACCACCTATGGGTGGAAACAACTCAGGGGACAGGGTCTGTCCCCTTGGGAGCAGGGGTGGAGGGGGGTTGTCACCATCATCAGCTACTGGAGTTGGTGTGTAAGATAGTTCACTGTAGGTATGAGCAATGCCTGCATTGTATTGAGGGCAGACTCACCAACCTGGAGGGGCCTGGTGGCCCTGGCACCCAACCTTCAAAACAACCACCGTTGAGGCAGTGAAGAAGCAGTGTTGACTGCCCATGGGTGGGGATTTCAGTCACACTGCTGCTGTCAGGGGACACATGCACCTCTGATTCCACAACACCCTCCCCATTCAAGGTGTTTAACCCCCTCATGTGTCACACACTGTACCTTTCTGCTGTCTTGTCTGTCTTGTCTCTCCACAAATGCAACCTCTCCTTCCCAATCAACTTCCCCACACATATATATATCCCTTCCCCAACATTCCACTCTTTCCTTAAAAAAGGGTTCCTGTCCCACAGAAAACTATCACCCTAGTCATAGCTCTCCACCTTGCACACGTCCACTGGACACAAGTAATTATTACATTAATTAATGAACACATTTATGTTGCCCTCACCCCACTCTCTCTGGTGTGAGGCTCCAAATTCCATATTCTGTCAAACCTGCACAGCTGTTGCTGTAGAAGAAATCAAAAGATATGGTCTTTTCCTACACCCTCCCTGGCTCTCAGTATGTTTTTACCCCGCTTGCCCCCATTTCACCACTTTCCTATCACCCCCTTTTCTTTTCTTTTTTTTTATTTTTAGCACAGTTTTAGACGGAGATAAGTGATGCAACATGCCGTAATGTGGCTCGCCTCACAAACTCATGCAAACCTGCTTAAAAGTGCCTTATTCATCTTGTGTGTTTCTCACAGTGTTAGGCATATCTGCAAAATAATCTCCCCTACCATATTTCGAACCCAAGCCCCTGTCAACTACAGCACAATGCATTAGCCCACTAGGGCACTCAGTTCTGAATTTTAGCAGGTGTTTCCACAAACATATACTGATTGCCACTGACACACTGCAAGTACACAAAATGGGAAAAATTGGATTGTACCTGTGACTGTGATGGAGACCAGTACACTGCCAAATAAATAATAATGGATGTACATGAGGCCTGGGATAGCAGGTATATCTGTCAACTGTACAGACTGTTGCAGAATGTCCAAATTTTTGCCTCCTAGTTTTGGCATTGTTTTCACAAAAACATATGTGTCTGGTAAAGTACTGGCAAGTCATGAAAGACTGATGACAGACATTTAAGTATCACACTTCATACCTTCACGATACACTTGCTAATGCAAATCCTGTCTCACAGATGGTATACATCTACATATATCTTACAAATACAGCTGTTTCAGTACTGATTCAGCAGCTCAGTCTGTTAAATACCTTGCATACAGTACATTTTGCCATCCACAGTCCTCAGTTCGAATCCAGTGTGTTGCACTTCAGTTACATTCTTGCGAATGCAGCAAATAATGATTGAGTCATGCAATTTTAACCAAAACTGGTTGCTGCCACTGAATTAACTGCCACCCATGTTTGCAAGTCAAAGGCCTGTAGGTAGGGACATACTGCACATATTCATATAGCCTACCTGTATGTCACCTACTACTCTCTGATTGGCACTGTTACATAACAGATTAACCTTAAGCACATGCCTTGACTGGCTCTGTTGTAATGACAGAGCTGACACTGCTCCCTCACTGACACATACACCTTGCTGTCACCCAAAGTGTTCACACTCCCCCGTATGTGTCCTAAACTGCAGTAGCAGCTGCAGCCTGCAGCATATGCAGCTGTATGTTAAGCTACCTGCTACAGACCTACCATACCTCACAACCTCCTAGAACAAGGGATCCAGACAACACCCATACATAAAGGGGGAGCAAAGGTTTAGTAGCAGGGACATGTTTCACAGTTTGCCCCTACCAACATAGTGAGCTGATAGACTAGCAGCTACTGCAGCAGCATGAGTATTCTGATGGGTATGACATCTGACACTAACATGTCTCTTCCCTCTTACTAACCTCAACCCACAATGTTTAACACTGAACTGCCAGATAATCACAGTGCCATTTTGCAATGGTCAAACACACCATGTAAAACTGTGGACATACCTCATAAATCTCAACAGTGGACAGTAATTGCTCCTACTCTCTGTGATGCTGTAGTCTCCACACCTCACTAATGTCCATCTCAAAGAGTAAGAAAGGGGCCAAGGCCTACTGTGGTGCCATGTCATTGTCTAATGAAAGTGCAACCCAGCTGTGTTGGATGCAATTAGCAAGTCTGAGCCACGGATTGCCGCACAGGGAATTACCTGTTAATGAGCATGACCAACAAAAGTCAAGCAACTGCCTATGGGAAACAGCTCTGTAAGTTATTTTACCAATACAGAGCATGAGTTACCAAGCTGTTTTCAAGAGGATTTGTTCACATATGCATTATGTCACTGTACCAGGTATTTCATACTTGTCCCCATATAATGGGACGTAGCTGGGAGGATGCAGTTATGGGGAATGAGGATTACAACAGCAGGCCTGTAGTACATCTCTGGGGGTGACATGTTGGTGATACTCTGTTATCTAACAGTTACAGGAATGCCTCTCAACTGTGCCAGCTGTGAATGAAATCACAGTTCTGGCCCTCTCACCCCTCCTATAATGGTTGCCTCCTGTACAAAAGCTACTAGATTTTGAGTTACACATATTGTCAGTACATAAGGGTGGACACAGCTGCCATATCACATGATGTCTTTCAACTCCTCTCAGTCTGTGAATGTCACACAGAAATAATTCAGACATTGTAAAGGTGTCCCTGACTGTCCCTGATATACTCTGACTAGGTTACTGTCTTGTCGACATTCGTATCTTACTGCTTGACAGCTATGGCTAACATACCTGGCAACCCCCCTATGGCAGGAATTCTGGTCATAACCATTATTAGTAGGGGGACACAGGCCCAACCTCAGTGATAGAGTGTACATATTCATCAAACAAAGGAGGAGTATGAATAGAGTAACAGATATTACTGTAGCATAAGCTTTTTCTGGGGGTTGTGGTGTGTGACAGCCAGATTCTCTGTATGCTGGCAACAACCAGCAATTATTGGCTAACCATTTGCCAGACATCCACATGTTTGCGCCAGAAGGACCACATATGTCAGGCACACGTACACATGTAGCAAACATCTGTGTACTGGACAGGTATGACACCTACAGGGAAGATATACTACAGCAGGTTTGCATTTCTGTCTGCCATTGTGGCTCACTGGTGTCACTGGACTGTCCCCATATACATAATAACACACACCTATGTGTCTGACAGTGGCTGTATGATATAGTAGTGGGACTATGCCCATAGGGAACACATCACAGTAGATGGCATTGATGGGTGTGGTGACATACAGCACACTCTGCCACAGCACACACAGACATACCGGTGTTGCTACTATGCTGGTGATAGCCACATACATAGTGTGTTGATAGACTGTGGGGTATGATGTGGGAGGTAGCAGTGGATAGTGCAGGCCATTTTGGTTGTGCAGGGTCTGTACATAGTGGATATCTATGTATCTGGTCCTGTGATGTGTCCCCCTCTTGATTTCTTACAGGGCGGATGCATCAAAAGAGGCATCCACCATTAACAGATGCTGAAAACAATGTTATCCTGGATGGCCTCAGACTGCATCATAATATTCTGCTGTCCAGTAGTTGACAGCATCATGAACAACTTGCAGCACTGTGGGCTGACCTTTCCATAGCAGTTAACCAAATAGGGCTACAGGATGGAACCTATGAGGCGGTCCGACATAGGGCAACAGATATGGTCAATGTTGCATGGCAAAGGGCTGCCACTGTGGCCAGGGACTGTGCTGCCACTGGTGGATGACCTGGAACAGAATGACCACTCTCAGCCACAGAGGACTTCTTGCAAACCTGGGTTCATTCACTGGCTTCCAACCATCCATCACCCCTTATATCATGGAGGTGGGTGCCACAGCATCCACATCAGAGGACCATCCATGTAGGCTTCCTATGTTGTTCATCACTGTAATACTGTATCAGTCATTGTGGCAGCCTCTGCATACCAGTACACATATGTCAGATCTATCTGCTTTGAGGTGGGGGGTGGGTTTGGTTTTAACGCACAATTGTGTACACATACTCAGAATGTCAGCAATGTTGGCAGTATCAAATTAGCTACTGTACATGTCGGTATACACACATATTACCCTGTAACAACACCACATTTTGTATTGTTGACAATACCTTTCCCTCACATTTCCATAGGTACATCAGGTGTGGCCAGAGTCCAAGGCACTGTACCTGGTAAGTGTGATACTGTTGTCTTAAAGATCATATATACCCTAAGAATGTTAGGGTCTGCCATTTTGACCTAGGCACAAATGTTTTGCTTAACCAGAGTACAATACTTGTATGTTCTATTTTGGAGGGATTAACTGAAGTGCATTGAATGGCATATCACAGCTGTGTATTTGCAGGAGCAGTGACATATTTGCACGTATTGTTGAGAAGGTCTATGCAGTCTGCTATACAGGAGGGAATCACTCACAAATGCCTGTTCACACACAATATGTGATGATACATACCTGTGGCAGTGACAATATAACTGGCATAGTATGCTCAAGATGAATGCACTATGTTTTAGGTGTAGGTTTGTCAGATACACTGACATATTGCCTATCTCACAGGTGTATAGTACTGGCAATATTAACTGGACATAGTTGCAGTGCATGTTATAAGGACCTGTCTTGTCTGTGTATGTTGTAGTCTGTGTGTTGTGCATGGGGTCAGAAACAAGATGTGGTATGTGTAATGCAGTTGTGGCTCCTCAGCTGTATGTGTGTGCATGTGGATTACCATACATGATAGTGCTTGTGGTAATGTACTTATTTTATCTTCCTCCTCACAGGTAAATGTGGGGGTTGGAGTATGTCCCCCTCACAACCTGATGTCAGTGTCTCTTCGGACTCTGATAATGGTGGCCATACTGAGGAACAAGTTGGGTGGTTGGGAGCTGAATCTGTCCCATCGGTTGACATACCACTTCCTCCCACATTGTCCTCACACACAGTCAGTATGCCCACACATACCCAGTATGCCCACACATACCCAGTTCCTTGAGGCCCCTACCATTGGACAGCCAGAGTGTGGTGACATTGAACAGGAGATTGTAGCAACTATGACATCAGTCAGTGTAGACACTAGCAATAGCCAGAGAGCTGGTGAGGTCCCACAAGAGCATATTGACCAGGGTGCTTGAAGGAGGACTGCTGCCCATCCACCACCTGTCACAGGTGTCACATCACAGGTCACTCAATACATGTTTTGGTCCATCATGGAGGCACAGGTGCATTCCAAATGTAACACCAGACAGATGCTCAGAATTATGGATGCAGCACAGTCTGACATCCATGACTCCCTCCACCACATTGGTGATGCCATGGATCGTTTTGCTACTGTAGTGGACAGACAGTGGGGTAAGACATTGTCAGTTCTTGACCACACATTGTCTGTGCTGGAACATCTGGTAGGATTTGGGCATCAGACATGTGGACATAGGTCAGCAACACCATCTGGCCATGCACATTCATGATCTCATAGTGGCAGTACCTCCAGCACTACAGAAGGGAGTGTGCTGTCCACACCATGTCATGGCAGGTCATGGGCACATAGTTCTGGGTGGTCCCATGGAGGACAGAGGCTCAGCAGACATCAGTCACTGTCAGCTACCAGCACTGCATCTGACCTTAGGCATAGTGGTGCCAGTGTCACTCCTGGCAGAGCTAGTTCCCATGTTCATGGCTAGTGATGGCGAACTGTCCACTCTACCATGCATGGTCCACAGCTGTCCAACATACACGTGTAGGGCTAGCACTGGGCTTGACTGTGTACATGCACACACTCAAACATAACTGTCACATACATGTCACCAACAGACACACATGGCACCTCTCCATGTCCCAGCTAGCCAGCACCCCTTCCTGACTCACACATATGCTGTCAACTCTTTGGCACATCCTAGGCCTCTGGCACTCCCAAACCATACCCTAGGCATGTGATGATATCTGTGCCACATCCCTACTATCCATACCATCTATGCAGGGACATGCACATATGTGTCTGATGCACAGGATGACTATAATACATTACATGTAGTTTTGTAGTGCAGTAGTGTTATGCCATGACAGGTTCTGT
Organism: Protopterus annectens; assembly: GCF_019279795.1. Lineage (NCBI taxonomy): Eukaryota > Metazoa > Chordata > Ceratodontiformes > Protopteridae > Protopterus > Protopterus annectens. The sequence continues at coordinate 650,138,186 of NC_056751.1, read as the reverse complement.
ATGCTGGCATGTGTCATGAATACACATCAAACTTTGTGTACCTTTGTTGCATGGTGTTTGATTGGCAGTAGTGTTGCAGAATGACAGGTGTTGCACAGAACTGTGTATGTTTCTGTTCCAGTGGTCTGAGTGGCTAAGCTATGGAGACTTGACAGCAATATAGCAGCACAGGATGGCAAGGCAGCACAGCAGACATATGACATCAGCAAGGTATGGCCGTATACGTACGTGATTACCTAGATGCATATCTGTAGAACAGTGCATCAGGGATAATGGTAGTAGACAGTGTGATCATGCATGCATAACCTATGACAAAGCCTGCTACCCTCGATATGTGTCACTTAGGTGTTCTGTACATACAAATGTAGGTGGTGGTTGATAGCATTCATGCCTAGGTAAATGTGGGCTATTTAGGGCCTGCAACTACTGACAGGACAGTAAAATGCATAAACATTGCACACTCATATGGCCATATGTGTAATGCTGTATGGGAATATATTTGTACACTCACAAAGTTGCCTTTATTAAGATTAGGTCCACCACCTATCTATTAGTATACACTAGAGCACTATGCATTTATTGCATGTGCCATGGAGCTTATCTGTTTTGAGATTGTCAGCCAGAGCTGTTAACGTGGATGACATCAGCAGGCCTTGTAAGGGAGGCTGGCAGGTTGTCACAGGGCCTTAAAGTGTATAACCATTGTGTAGATATAGGCATGTGTACACTGCTCTCACACACACACACACACACACACACACACACACACACACACACACACACACACACACACACACACACACACACACACACACACACAAGTTGCCTGTTGCAAAATTAGAACCCCTGTTTATTATTATTATACAGATTAATATAATATATATGTATAATATATATATATATATATATATATATATATATATATATATATATATGTATATATGTATAATGTATTATTATACAAAATGAACTAACCCCCCACTTAAACACGCTGTTCAACCTCAGCCTCTCCACAGGCTATGTGCCCATAGAATGGCGCACAGCAACAATTATTCCTCTCCACAAAGGAGGGGCCACAACTGACTCTGTTAACTATCACCCCATAAACCTGACTAGCCTGGTCTGCAAGGCTATGGAGCGCATCATCATGGAACTCATTAACAAAGACATTGGGAACCTCCAAACACTTGACCCGACCCAGTTTGGCTTTGTTAAGGGGAGATCATGCCTACTAAACCTCGTTGACATCTTCGAGACAGTCACCAAGGCCATAGATGAGGGAAAGGTAGTTCACTCAGCCAACCTTGACCTCACCAAGCCTTTCGACACCATTCCCCACTCGGGTATTACAGAAAAACTCACTAGCCTGAACATAAAAACCTACGTCATGAGATGGGTTGCCAACTGGCTTACAGACAGAACTCACACGGTAAGAATAGCGGGCTCCAGGTCCAACTCTAAACAAGTCACAAGTGGTGTACTGCAAGGCTTGATCCTGGGACCCCAACTGTTCGGCATATACTTCTCAGAAGTACAGGCAAACACAGGAGGACTATGGCTAACCAAGATCGCCGATGACTGCAAACTGGGAGCCATAATTGACTCTCCGGCTGACATGGATTTCCTCCAAAAGGGCCTTACTGAGACAGACACCTGGTGTCAAAGTCATGGCTTCAAGCTAAATGCCAAACAATGCATAGTCATCCCGTTTGAGAAAAACAAAACATCCAGAAATTACCACATAGGTGACAGCCTCCTTAATACAGAAGAAGTAATAAGAGATCTGGGGACTCAGGTAGATAGTAATCTCTCCTTTAACAATCATATTGCCAAAGTAGTTAGGAAATCCTTCTATGTGCCCCATCTAATTACTAAAGGGTTCGCATCTAGAAATAAAGAGGTTATAGTGCCCCTCTACTCATCACTCATTAGACCCATCATAGAGTACAATGCCCCATTTGGGATGTACCTCACAATACACTTCCAACAGCTGGAAAGACCACAAAAGTACCTCACCAAGAGGATTACTGGTCTCAAACATATGTCCTATGCAGCCCGACTGAAAAAACTCCGGCTGTACTCAGTGGCATATCACTTACTCAGAGGTGATCTCTGCCTGACTTACAAAGTCATGCCCAGCTCAGAATTGATGGACATGCTCCACCTAAAGAAATCCAAGTCACTGCAAGCCACGTGCTCTAGTGAGCTAAACCTCACCACAACAATAAATAGAACATGCTGGAGAGATCGATTCCTGTCACAGAGACTCCCCATGCTTTGGAACAAAATTCCAAATTACAACAGGCAGAGCCCCTTACTAACACTCTTCAAGAGAAACCTTGACGAGTGGATGGGTAACAGACAATACACCCCCTGGGATCACTTCATTGGTTCTGCTTGACAGAGGATCAGTTAATTAATCAATGGGATGGCGAAAGTTGACTCACTCTGGCTAGGCTTATAAATGCCCTTGAGCAGATAGCCTAGTACTTACCTATGAACCTATTAGTATACACTAGTGCTCTATGCAGTTATTGCATGTGCCGTGGATCTTACCTGTTCTGAGAGTGTCAGCCAATGCTGTTAAGAAGGATGACATCAGCTGGCCTTGTAAAGGAGGCCAGTGGAGAGGCTGTCAGGTTGTCACAGGGCCTTAAAATGTATAACGATTGCACAGAGATAGGCATGTGTACACTGCTACAAGGATGATATAGAATTGCCTGTTGCAAGATTTGGACCCCTACCTATCTATTAGGACACACTAGAGCATTATCTACTGATTTCATGCACCACAGAGCTTATCTGTTTTGAGATTGTCAGCCAGTGCTGTTAAGGGGGATGATATCACCAGGTGTTGACAAGGAGGACGATGTTGAGGGGGGCGCTAGTCACAGGGCCATAAAATGATTGACCATTGTCAGATAGGCATGTCTGTGCTGCTATAAGGAAATATCTACTCACACACACACACACAATGTGGCTGATGTGAGGTTAGAACCTCTACCTACCTACTATGACACACTTTAGCTCACAGTACTTTTTGCATGCACCACCGGTTACAGCTGGTTGCTGCAATAGTACTTGTGGGCTACAGAAAGTGGCCTTGTATTACACAGCATGTGTGGCCTGCAGAGTGAACCTGCTTTAGGCTCTTATTGTATCTATTGTCCTAGCAGTGGGGTACCTGTTTATACTCCTGCTATGTGTATGCAGTTAACAGTATTGCAATTTCTGCCCGGTTGCAGTTTTCTAGGTAGACATTTGACCAGTGACAATATGGCCTGTCCAAGTCCTGCACTGAAGCCTTTGCACAGTACACCACCAGCTCACCATTGTATGTCTACAGGGTGACATTCCACAGGCACAGAGTTCTGTGGTTGGGTGGATTATGTCGTTATGTGGCCTTGGTTTTTTACCCTCAGACAACTGTTGTGTGTGTAGGTGCAGATAACCCCAGCATTCTGTGTGTAGGTGTGCACATTCATGCAACCCCACACACATATAAACATGTATACACACACACACACACACACACACACACACACACACACACACATATATATATATATATATATATATATATATATATCTAGATATAGATATATATATGGGATCCGTACAGCTCCCCAAATGCACTTTACATCAAAGCAGAAATCACAAAGCATACTTGACCGAAAGTGCTGTTCACCGAAGCAGCACTTTCTGATAAGTATGCTCTTTGTACCGGTCGTACTATGGTGCGGATAAAAGAAAATTCCCTTTTCCCCTCTTTAGTGTGACCTCAGAGTGAGAATATTAAAGTAGAGGGTGAGGGGGGCTCAGCCCCCCACATGGGGGTTGCAGGGGGGCTTGCCCCCTGCATAGAAGTAGGTTTAGTTTTTTTTTTTTTTAAACATACTTTACCGTAAGCGCCTTTTCGGTGAAAGCGCTTTTGGTAAAGTATGTTCAGTTAATTATGGATTCGGACTTTTGATCTTTTGATCAAAAGTCCTATACATATATATATATATATATATATATATATATATATATATAAAAACAGGGATGTCAACTTCGGAGCAGCTGTGTGTTAGCTAAGTGTAGGAGCATGCTCAGTGTGACTGTAAGTACTTACAAGGTGACTCCAGGCCAGACCTACCTGTACACCAGTCTGGGATTTTGTGTGCTGCAGCCAACTGGTTGCTCCACCTCATTCAGCAGTCCAGCACCTCCTTGATGTTTTGACCTAGGGATTCCCCAGCTGTGTGCTGAGCATATTATATGACTCATACCTATCGACTGTACAGATTGTAATAGACTGTACAGTGTTGCATCATATGTATGGTACATTTTAAATAGCATTGTGATTTTCCGGTACAGCAGTGGCAAATCATTCTAGATTGACATTAGGAAATGATGCTAGAGATTTGAGTTAGTGACTCCATACACAGCAGGACACCCATGCTACTGCATGACCTGTTATTCTCTGCATTTTCTACATTTGTCTGGCCAGTAATTAATCCCTCTCCTTATATTTGGGCATTTGTCCCACTACTGTTCATGGCTTTGTCCATATTTCTTGCTGTATGATGTGAGTGGGGTACATGATGTCACACCGGAACAAGGTGACAGTCTTCACACCTCTCACTGTACATGTTTCAGCAGGATGTCCAGCTTTCCACCCCATATGTCTGCTCTGTTCCTCATACAGTTGTGTTTTCCAGTACTATACCACTAACTGGAGCCCAATGAATTGTTGTAAGTACTGACATAGTTAAGTGATGCCCTTTACATCCTGCTGCTATTCTGACCTGTTGCAACCAGCTGTTATACTAGCCACATTCTAGATTACTCAGTGCATGTATAATGTCTATAGGTTTGGCCCTCTGCCGCTCCATGGTCTCTGTCTTTGTCATGCTATCTTGCAGTAACAGACTGAGCATACTGACAGTCTGTGGGATTCCTACCATAGGAGTAGCTCACATGCAAAAGTTGTAGGTGCATCCAGCTTTGAGCCATAAGCACCATCAACCATGCTACTGTACTTAGTCCACTGAGCCACACCAGCCACCAGAATGAGGTTTACTTCCTCACACTATCAACAGCAGACAGACATAACACTTTGACTCCTGTGTTTTGTGGAAATTAAAATATGTAGCCAGGTTGTTTGGGACAGACCTGGGATTGTGTGGTGTGCTGATATATCCATGCAAACATACTGTTACAGCAGTTGTATGGGAACACTGATGTGTTGGGTGTAGGGAACTCTAACAATGACAGTTGTGAGCTTGTCCTGTGACCCCACTGTTTGGCATTTCCCTTGCATACTATAGTGAGTTTTGCTGCCTTGTAGCCTACTGCATATTATGGGACAGTCAGTAATGGACAGAGTATCTGTTGTCTCACATAGCTGTTAGTTCTCTGTAAGTAGCCTAGTAGTCCACTCTATTCCCTTGCATACATGCAGCAGGTCAGTACATATGCTACCATACTGTAGTACCCTGTACATTTGTTGTAAAGGAGAGTGACTTACCTTGTGAGTGCAGCAGTTGAGATACCTGTGTTGCAGGGCTGATTCTGTCTGATGCACACAGTACACAGACAATACATGGTGAGGTACAGGTTGTGTTGTGTGGCTGGCATCCATTTTACTATGTATGTGAGTCAGAGTAAGGTGTCAGTCCCTAGGAGCCTAGGTTGTCAATGCATGAGCTATATGTTGCCTCTTTGCCAAGGTCAAGGCATACTGGGCACACCTATGTCTGCCTACATGGACAGCCTCAGTGGGTTCCTCCTCCAAGTCCCCCTGTGTGTGTGGCTGTTGGGACCCTGGCAGTAGTGGGTGGCTGTCTGTCCCTTCCCTCTGCTGACCCTGCCACAGCTGTTTCCGCAGTATCATATTATGCACATGTGGCTGGAGATTACTGCAGAGTTCCACCAGATATATCAAGGCACCGAAACTGTGACTTGAGCAGCCCAACCACATGCTCTATGACATTCCTAGTTTGCGCATGTGCCTCATTATGGCATCCTTCAATAGGCCTGTGTGCATTTCTGATGGGTGTCATCATCCAAGGTTCCAGTGTGTAGCCAGCATTCCCCAGTAGATGGCCATATGGGATGTCCCCTCAGTAAACATCTGGTACAGCTGTGATGCATGCCAGATATGGGAGTCATGATAACTGCCAGGGCTGCCAGCATACACATTCATGATAATGCCCTAGGCATTGCACATAACATGGTAGCTGATGGAGAGATACCCCTTGTGGTTGATGTAGACTCTACCCTCCTCATCAAGCGGTGTATTGTTGTGGACATGAGTGCAGTCTATGGCACCCAGTACCACAGGGTAGTGTGCTACATGATAGAAGAACTGCTGGTCCTCTCCTCTGGGTGCAGGGTAAATAAATGTGCTCACTGGCATGTGTTTGCATGGCAGCCAGGAACTGGTGGAGTACCCTGGATGCTGATGCCTGTGAGACCCCCATCATGTACCCAGTCTGTCTTTGAAAAGTATGTGTAGCTAGTATTCTAAGGGCTGCACATATCTTTGTTTTCACTAGGATGGGTTCCCCTCTTTTGGCTCTGGGTCTGAGTTGAGGGCAGCAGAGCTTGGTGAGTTCTTGTAGTATGTCCCTGGCCACCTTATATCATTCTACAATCTCCAGCTCATGTAGCTTCTGGAAGGTTACCCTGGGCCTGAACACTCTTATCCTTCTCAGTCTAGATCTACTGTCAGCATCAGCATCAGCACAGACCTCAGCATCTAGCACATATAGATGTAGCAGATCAGCAGCAGCCCCTAACATTCTGGCAGTTAAAATTCCCAGGTCTGTACTCCAATGGTGCAGAGTATGGGGGTAAAATCAGATTGTAAGGTGTATGCATAATTTACAGTGGTCTGCTTCAGATGCAGCCTGTGTGATTGGTTAACTATGATGCATTCCACCTGCCAGGTGCATCAGTGAGGGGTTTGAATGGCCCATTATAAGTGTAACATGGATTATTAGTAATTTATACATGATTGGCTTTCACTGGCAATTTCCTTTTTTATTTTTATGTTTTTTTTTAACTGCCTTCCTTGTTAAGCAGTGCAGCATGGTGTGCAAACCCGAGCCGCTGGGATAAATAATGCCCAGCAGTCAATAGACACACCCCCATGGATGGGCATGCTCAGCACAGCTCAAACCAGCTAAAACATGCACTTCCACAGCTAAACAAAGCTTAGCAGCACTGGACACACACTCCTGCTTGGCTGAGAGGCATGCAGTGCAAATGGGCACCGCTGAGCTCCAATCTGTTTAAACATCTAGTGACACACACCCCCTTTTGATGTCAGCTAGCTATTCTGTGAACACCAATATGGTTCTGTGGCTACATGGATTTTATCTTTGGACACAACAGCCCATTTTTGCTATTCAGTAACCCCAGCTTATCTGCATACAGATCCGTGCACATAACCTGGATACTACTCTATTCCACGCCTGCCTCCTTAGCAACCACTGAAATCTACCATTATGCATACTCCATGCAGGGCTCTATAATGCATTATTCTCACATATTTCCTATTTTTTAGTTTTTAAACAGCACATTTGTGCACTGCTGCATGCCGAACAAACGCAATATGGGTATTAAAAAAAATTATATTACTTGGTTTTGCATTATTTTTTGGACACACGGGGTATAGTTTTGCACACAGCTGTGCCTACTATGCAATTTTTGACCTTCTAAATGGGCTTTTACATCCCTTGTTCAATTTTCACTATCTTGTACATGGAAATTTTCCATGCACACTTCAAACATTGACACGGGGTCTGCAGGACTGCCTGTCTGCGTGCTGGATCACTCCAGCATCCTCATTTGCATGCAATTCACCTATTCTGAGGTGATTTGCATGCCACAGACACTTCTGTGTCTGTATGCTTGTGCATGCCCCTCTGCTCTGTTTACTGGATCGCACATCTGCTTACTTCTGTGTAAGCTCCGTGCCACTATGCCTACACAGAAAATCACTCAGTGTAGGCTTTATTGAATTTCCTTAGCAGTCTGTAAGCCATTTTGTATCACTGTCCTTAAAATGTATGAGAATATTAAATGACAATAATATACAGTTTTCAAGAAATGCAGGGGAGTTGGATATTAGTGATCAGAAACTGAGAAATGTGTGCTGCTCACTTACATTTAAAACCTTGATACAATTACTTCTACACTTTGTAAGTGTATCCTGGCTGACACACCTATTGCAGGTAAGGGAGTCTGGATTGTTGTGTATTCCTTCTCCCTCCCACTAACCATTCACAGTTGCAATCCATTAGCAACAAACACTGAGGGAGTGCCTGCACTATGTTTACATGTGCTACACAAATCCAAAAGTTTGGGATTCAGCAAGTCTAATTCTTCACTGTGCTCAGAGGAATGAGTCTACACCATAGCAAGGTAACTATGTAGCCAGGGAATTTGAAGGTGAAAGAACTTGTGTATTTGTAGAACACAGAGGGTTGACAATCCTTTAGATTTATCTGCACAGAAGGCTTCTGATGTTGCTAAGGTATGCTTGTATTTTTCAGGTACATGCTAGATGTTATATGAGGAGAACTGGTATATTTACATGCATTTGAGGAATAAACTGTTACCTGTATGCACTTCTTATACTTCACTCTTGGCATAGGCATTGATTTTCACATTACACAGTCTTAATAACTATCATTGCAAGTGTTAATGTTAAAACTGGTTACCTTACACTCTTCTATCTTATTTCATGACAATGTAAAGTACTATATCGTCAATGACACAGAGGTGCAATGCTTCTAAGATGTCCCATAGATACCTCCAGGGGAGTGCTGGATACAGAGAGAGTTGCCTAGCAATCATATAATTTACTTGTGTGTTGTACATATGTACACATTTTATGAACATTTTGTGGAAAGCATTCATAAAAAATGAATTATGTATTATTCTTTGGATTCTGCAAACTGTCATTTCCCTGTTGTTTTGGGTGTGGGGGAGCCAAGTAGTATTTGTGTTTTTCCACATCAAATGTTGGGTTACAAGAGTTTTGCTCTTGCAATTGTGTAGTCACCCTGCTAGTTCCACGAGTGTATGGGGAAACTTGTATGTAATCAGTGGCATGTTGTATCACAGCATTCAGGAATTCATGTAGGATCCTAGATGCTGATGTCTGTGATATTCCCAGCATATGCCCTGTTGGCCTCTGAAAGGTTCTTGTAGCTAATATTCTAAGTGTTACACATACCTAAATCTCCACAGGTATTGTTTCCCCTCAGTTTGCCCTGGCTCTCAGTTATGGATTACAGAGGTTGCAGAGTTCCTGTCATGTGTCTCTATCCACTCTGTACCACTCTACAATTTCCACATCATGCAGACCATGGTAAGTTAACAGGGGTCTAAATACCTTCTCCTTCTTGGCCTGGGTCTATTTGCAGCAGCAACAGCAGCGTAGATCTGTGAATGTTGCACATACATATGTATAACAGCAACTGCAGCCCCAACATTATTTCTGTGTAGAGTACTATTACAATGATTTTTTTATGTCTTATATAGACATCGTTAACACAATCATTACCGAACAAAGTTCAATAATGATTGAAGTTTTGATTGGTTAGTGATGTGTTTCATTACGATGTGCATTGAAAGAAGAAAATATATTGTGATTGGTTGGTCCACAACACTTAGAGATTCATGATAGGGTGCTTTTTTATCACGTTTTATAGTTCCTGGTCATCCTAAATTGGAAAAGAGACAACACACTTCAGTGGAGGAGAGTGAAACAATGGGATTGGTCCATTTGTATGTGTTCCATAAAGTTGATAGGTGCAATTGCACTTTAATGTGACGTTTATTTTCGGAATTAAATGAATCAGTGAAAACTTTAATTTTATTGAATTTTAATTTATGTGAAATAGATTATAATTGGTTAATTTCAAAATGTAAAGTTTCTGATAGGTGGGTTATATATTTTTAAATAGATTGAGTAATGTCTAGAAATGTTTTTGGTCTGGAGAAGCAGTCATTCTGACTGTAAAATTGCTAACCTTTGATGATGATGATGATGATGATGATGATGATGAATAGGTTAAGCACAGAGCATATTTGTTTGATTGTAATACCTTTACAATAACATTCTAACAGCTTTCCTGTGAGTACTATGCAAATAAATGCAGAAAATAAACAGCCATGCCCACATCACTAAAACTAAGGTGCTAAAAAGCTAATCTGAAAAACTGACCAGCAGGACCATTTCCTACTGATGTCTGAGAAAAAGAAAAGAAAAATAGATTACAGAGTCTGTGTTCATGCATCATATCATAGGCCACATAGAAAAGTGTGTATTTTTTAAATCATTTTGATGTTAACAGTTGCAAAACTTGTTTGTGGAAGGAAGCAACACAAGGCGAGCATCAGCTGTTGGCCATCAAGTCATACCTGAACATCTGGTGTATATCCTGAGGCTTCTTCAAATAAATTAATGGCTCAGGAAAAAAAAAACACTGTACTTAGCCAAGCTCTCTAGCCCACAATTTCTCACTGGTATTTTACAGATGTCACTATTGCCTAAAGCTTTGAATAAATAGTTGTTGTTGTTTCCCAGGCCCACCAGATGTAGCAAAAATTTCCTTTTGGCAAATTAACACTTGTATATTTGTTTGGACTTTAGAAACCGTTTACAATCGATAAAATGAAGTACAAAGGTGCAAAAGTTCTTGCGTAAATGTAACAGCTGTAACACTAACCTGTTTGAGCAATTATTCTTATTATTTTCTATGTATATTTTTAGGTCAAATTTATATTTCAAGTCAAATGCTTACTTAAGTCTGTTTTATGTAAATAAAATATATTAGGCTGGGCTAGAAATACTGATGAAACATGCTCCAGGTATCCATTTTCTTTTCTCTATTATTGTTTGTTCATGACTACATCATTTGATGAAAGCTGTTATTAATTGCTCTTCATACAAAATGTCACATACATGATACAGTTCTACTGTTCATGTAAAATTGTAATACAGTTTGCATGTATGCATGCATTTGAAATGGCCACATACATTATTCAAACAAAATAAAAGCTTCTGCAAAAAAGCTATGGAGTTTTTGTATCCTGGTCTCCCCTGAAAATAGACTGTACTCAATCTGAATTTGTGTTACAGAAGGCAAATAAAAAAAATTGCAAGTGAATAATCTGATATGGGGAAAATGGCTAATAAAGTTAAATTAGGAGAACTACAAGAAGTCAGTCAGGTTATCCTGAAACTAGTACAACAGATCTGCAAAACTGTAAAAATGTAATACTGTAACCAGGACAATGACTACTGCAGACAAGAGTGGTAGTGAAACAGAATGGGTTCCTTACAATAATCAAGAAGTCGACTTCTTGAAGTAAACAATATAGCTGATTAAAAATCAGCTGATTACATGTACCAGTTTTTTTTTTTTTTTTTTTTTTTAGTGCAACATAGTGGTGCAGTGGAGATCGCGGAATTTGCCTTTTTCCCACTGTATTGTGATCTTGGAATTAGTATATGTAATTTGTAGTGGATATAGGATAGAGGAGGTGCTTGCCCTGTTGCAAAAAATAGATTGTTTTTAAATATTTGTTATTCAAAATCGTGTGCATTTGAATGTTTGTGATTCAGATTCTTTTACATGTATTACACGTGCTCATTTTGATACTATTTACTGCTGGGAAACACTGGAACCTTCTACCTACCAATCTAACTCTACTACCTTCACTGTCACTCTTTAAGCAAAAACTCAAAATTCACCTAAAATCACACTTGTTATGTCCTTGCACTAACCCTGATTAATCTACCACCTTTCCTATTTTTTATCTTCATACTGCTATGGATACACAATCATATTCTACATACCCCACTGTATGCTAAAAACTGGTCATTGTAAAACTTATATAACCACAAGTGTTTATGTTAACTAACAATGAACTCTAGTGTATCTCTCTTATCAAACGATCACATGACTGTTATATTACTTTATACTCACCTGCTTAGTATTGTACTTTTTATAACCTTTCTATTTATTCCAAATACCTCTTACTTTATTTGTTATACAATTGTATATTACATTTTGTGCTATGTTGGAGCTTTTCTCCCCAGGCCTCTACTGAAAATGGAAATATATCCAGTTAGACTAGCCCGGTCAACAAATGCAAAATAAATAAATAAATATTTTGAGCATCTGTCATACATTCAACAGAAAATACACATTGGGATAGATATGGCACTGCAAATGTATATACAGTAAGCATATTTTAAAACAGCAGATGTAAAATGTGGAAACAGCAGTTCCACAGAAACCCCACATTTAAATTGTGTCATGCTACATGTGAATATTTACAAATTATTGCTCTTGGACAGCTGATGAAAACCCACTAAAGGCCATGCTGAACAAAATAAAAGTGGCAGGACACAAATTAGGAATTAGCCATCCATGTAAAGGGCTTTTACCTACTACACAAGTCTGAAGTCACTGCGCATCTGATCAAAGGCACTGTCCCAACTAAAATGTCCTCAGCTGCAGATCCTGAGAAATAACCATATGTGCATTATGACAAACTCGAATATGGGAGAATCTCCTCAAAACCAGCAAATTACAAATCAGACAATGTACCTCTTACATTTGGAAACTCCAAAAACTGTGCAAAATTTTGTAAATTTTCCTGTTTATATAAATAATAATATGTAGTATTTAATATGTTTGTGTGCTGTTGTAGGATGGGTTATCCAGTTGTGGATCCAGGAATTTTGCAGGAGAGCCACAGTCTGGAATACAGACGCATTGTAGTTTGTCGGGAGTGTCGGGACTGTGCAAGGCTGATTATAATAGAATAATTAGCATCATCAGTTACATTAAAATACAATATTAGACTTATTGTATAGTGGTACAAGAGTCTTTATATAGATTTAGTTCCGTGTATCTTGACAGACAAGCCTAAGTCTGACAGTAGGAATCATGTTCAAGATTCGTAAACGCCAGTCACATCACTTTAAGCGTGTCTGCACTTCAAGTGGGGACAAGCAGGTTGTGTGCAATTCAAGAAACAGTCTAACATGATGTGGCTGTCTGGAAAATAAGGCAAAGCAGGTATATATGCTAGTGACCTTATAGTGTGCCATGCTAATGAAGAAAAAAACATGGCAGAGCAATTTAAAAACATATAAATGCAGCTTAACCATGTTGTGTATGCATTAGCAATGTACATGACTGCTTGATTGTGTTCAAGCAGAGAACAACTCTAAAAAATGTGTATCACCCATAGGCAGCCCAAGTACCTGGTCATAGGTATCATCATATGCACTGATAGGTAAGGAAAATGTACCTAATAACTATACAATACCTAAGCAGATATAGACAAGTATTAATGATGCTACAGAAACAGCAGACTGTGCTAACACATGCATATATCAGCCACTCTGTGCATCAGTTATGTGGGCATGGGAAACTAAAGTTTATACCAAGCAAGTTTTCTTTGTCCAGATGCTTGCACAGCCATTAACTGGGTGGCCAATACTTACACACAAATAGATTGTAAACTTCAGAAACAGAGAATAACATCTATAACAGTCATATGTATCATCTGCAACTATATAGCACACAAAAATGTTAACATTAAACAAAAAAGTCCTTGTAAAGCATAATCCCTACCTGAGATTTGTGAGATCCATGCTATCAGGAAACAAAGTAGGCTGCCCTAGTTTACTAACAGAAAAGTGGATTGGTCTTCCATAGTTCCATGATGATCCCTGCTCAATGTTATGCTTATACGGTGTAGATTTCACCCTCTGGCTATGCTGTGTATGTTTATTTCTTCTCAGCTCATTACTGTTTCAAAATGACACCACTTAACATGACAAGCAAACCAGGTATGCAGCATGTTGAGTTCTACACAATGCTGTGCACATACTTGGACACCTGGGGAGAGTTCCTGATAGAAGTTAATGTGAGATAGTTAGGCTTATACATTGCAGGTATAACTCATTAGGACTAGTGTTTGTTGCTAAACAACCATGCTCCCAAAACCTACACAATGCAAAAGTCTGTTGCACATTGCAATTCTATAAAAATGTTTTATCTCATATCCATGTTGCATAGTACTTTCTGCAGTCAATACATCAAAATAACTTTGTAAAAAGTGTATTGTCCTGTAAGAAGAACTCTGTGACAGTTCACTTTCTAGAAATATAATAGGTGTCAGTTGATTGTTTGAAATATGGACCATATGTTAAATGTTTAATGTAAGGAGGGTGTTCCGCAGTCTATACATCTCATGTTGTCAGAAATGGCCATGCTAGCCCTAACCATATAAATAACCACAGAAAGTTTTAGTCTGTATGAACCATAATATTCTTAATAGAAAAAAGACAGATTGAGGTTTGCCATATTGCAGATCTGGTAGTGCATTTAGCATCAAGAGCCAATGTCATGAGCTGTTCTGCCTGTCACACAGGGTTTGAAACTCTCAGCTCTCACTTGCCCAGTGGGTGACCCTAAGCAAGTCGTTTAACCAGCGATTACTACCAGATTACCACTGAAAAAGGACTGTGTGCCCAGTGGCCCTACCTGGTTAACAAATGGATATTATTATTATTATTATTAAGATGACATCGGTATGTGAATCATAAGACTGACATGACTGCAATGTTCTTATTATGGAATTTCACCATCTGTACAACCCTCTGCTTCCTTTCCATTTACTTCTCTGTTATAACCTCCCATTTCCAATATCTAATCTGGTCAAAACCTGCATATAAATGAGAGACATATTATCACAGATGAGTGATAGAAGCAATTTGTTATTAATTTTCTTTTTCTATTTTTTAATTGAAGTTGGGTGATAATTGGCATTGACCATTATTGCCTGTCAGTAATGAGCAGAGGGCAATGACAGATCTTTTCCTATGGCACAAATGAAGAAAATTCCTATGCATGAACTAAAACATTAGTCACACAACACAGCTTAGCATCATTGCACATCAGTAAGCAGAACTGACATTAAAAAAAAACAAACATCAATGTAATGTAAGGTGATTACATTCTCTGTAAGAGCTTCCACGGCACAATGCACTAATAATGTAAAACCTTAATTTTAGTGCACTGCATACATGTTTGTAATCCACTGAGGGTGGGATGCCTTTATATAGTATTGTTTTCAGTCTTTATGTATACTCCATTAGAATGATAATCATTTCATACATTTTTATCTGCGACCTTTGTTGGCATACATGTAAATCTATGTATATTACACTCTGACTGAGCTATTTGTGGGTTTGAATCCTGTCATGAATTAAGTCTTACAGTGATTTCCAATGCTTTGATAACCTGAAATGTGTGTTACTGACACCTGCCCTGTGAAAGTTATGAGGCATTTGTAAGTAATGTTATGCTTATTGACTTTACCATGTTATAAACTTGCAATGAGTGTAATACACACATACAAAAAAAACTGACAGGTGACACTAAAACCTTTTTGTATTATACAAATGGTATGTAACGTGCAGAATAGAGCAGCAGTGGTAGACATAGCGTAGTAATGATAAATGACATTTACCATCTCATGACAAAAAAGTTGAAGCAAAATCTTTCATATGCACAAGTAATTTGGTGACTTGTGCAACTGATCTTAAATTTGAAGTGTGACAGACCAAAAGACATAATGATATAATCACAGGCTAACATATTTTTATGTACTCTAGCTTCATCTATGTATCATTGCATTGTACTTCTGATTTATAATTTCTAAGCAAGTAATGTTGAGTGTTTGTACCCCGGATGTCTACAGTTTGCTGAACATTGATATTTGCAGAATTTCCTTACAGAGGGCAAAACCCACGAAAATTTATGTCGCCTAATGATTTCAGTAAGACTTATTCTGTGGCATATGTTGAAAGCGGGCAGATCAGGAGAACATAAAGGATGCAGTCAGGGATTAAAATCTCATAATGTGCAAGTTGTGGCAGTGTAAGCAGTGTTTGCAATGACTGTACAAACTGCTTGTGTTATCAATCTTGCCTTGTGAGTATGTCCTAGAATGTACAACTGGACCAGCTCGTTCTTACCCCCACTAGAAGTAACAACATCCTTGACCTGGTCATTACTAATATGGGCGGCATTTGCTCTACACCAATAGTCAACTCCTCCTTGGTTAGATCTGACCAAAACTACTCATCTTGGAAATCCACATCCCCCCCCCCACCCCCACTGCAAAGGTAACCACCATGAAAAACTTCTCCAAAGCTAACTTTGGGCTCCTAAAAACAGAGGTGGCTAACTTCACAGCACCCAAGCAAATAGAAAATAGTTGCATGACTGCCGAATCATACACCAGTGCACTGTACGAACACGTACACAAATGCATGGATCTCACCATACCCAATAGAACCAAGACGCTCTCCTCCAAAAATAGGCAGCCAATCTGGTAGTCCCTTGCCAGAAACAAACTCTACAATAGAAGGAGGAAACTGATGCAGAATAAGGTGAATTCCCAAGACTGGAAAAACTCCCTTATCAGCCTCAACAAAAAGCTGAGATCCCTCATCAAATCCTCTAAAGCTAGCTACAAAAACAGAACTGCAGAAGAAAGTAAAGACAACCACAAGGCCTTCTATAGCTATGTAAAGAATCTCCATGGCAATACCCAGATTTGCTCTGAGCTACTGCACAATGGTACCTCCTATACTGAGCCAACAGATATTCCCAATATACTGGCCGACAGATTCAGTGCCAACTTTACTCCTCTCTCCCCTCCCAAAGGACCTAACACATTAACAGTAGATTGCCAGACACCCAACATTACTGCTGCACAGGTTAAAACAGCACTGTCCAAGGCCAAGAATACAGCTTCTATGGGACCTGACAATATCCCTGGCTGTGTTCTACATGAACTACAGACTGAACTGGCACATCACCTGTGTGCCCTATTCAATAACAGCCTCACCTCAGGCTTTGTCCCTACTGAATGGTGCACTGCTACAGTCATCTCTCTCCACAAAGGAGGAGTGACTACAGACCCTGGGAACTATCACCCCATTATGAGTCTGAGATGCAAAGCTATGGAACGCATCATCATGGACCTATTAAACAATGATGTAGGGAATCTCCAAACTCTGGATCTCACACAGTTTGGTTTTGTGAAGGGTAGATCATGCCTGCTCAATTTGGTCGACTTCTTTGAGTCAGTCACCAGATCTGTGGCTGAAGGCAAGGTGGTTCACACAGTCTACCTTTATCTTGCTAAGGCCTTTGACACTATTCCCCACTCAGGAATCATAGAAAAATCTCAGTAAGCTAGGCATCAACTCCTATACCACTAGGTGGGTTGAAACTGGCTCACAGATAGAACCCACAGTGTGAAAATAGCTGAATCCAAGTCAGACTGCCAACCAGTCATGAGTTGAGTCCCACAGGGTTAGTCCTGGATCCTCTCCTATTTGGTATTTACTTCTCTGAAGTCCAGGCCAACACAAAGGGACTCTGGCTGGCAAAGTTCGCAGACGATTGCAAGTTGGGAGCTATTATTAACTCCCCAAGTGATGTTGACATCCTACAGAAAGGCCTCACTAAGACCAACGACTGGTGTCAGAACCATGGCCTTAAGCTCAATGCAAAAAAATGTGTCATCATCTCCTTTGGGAAAAACCCAGTTCCCATGAATTACCACATTGATGGTAGTCCACTGAACACAGAAGGCGTTTAAAGAGATCTGCCAGCAACCTCTCTTTCGATCACCACATTGCCAATGTGGTCAGAAAGTCCTTCTATGTGGCACATCTCATTACTAAGGGTTTTGCATCCAGGAAAAAAAGAAGTCATTGTCTCCCTCTACTCTTCCCTCATTAGGCCAATCATCGAGTACAATGCCCCTTTTGGCATGTACCTCACTAGACACCTGCAATAACTGGAGAGGCCACAAAAGTACCTCACAAAGAAGATTCTAGGCCTTAAACATCCTATATGGACAGACTCAAAAAACTCCAACTATTCTCTGTCCCATATCGCCTCCCTAAAGGCGATCTCTGCTTGACTTACAAGGCCATGTCTGACCCAGCTCTGTTAGAAATGCTACATCTAAAGAAATCTCAATCCCTCTGCAACACACACTCCAGAGACCTCAACCTCATTACTACAATCAACAGAACATGCTGATAGGACAGGTTCATAACCCAGAGACTGCCCATGCTATGGAATAGACTCCCCATACATGTCAAACAGAGCACCTCACTGGCCCTCTTCAAGAGAAATCTTGATGAGTGGATGGGAAATAAAAAAATCACCCTGGGGATCACTCCAGTGGCTCTATTTGACAGAGGCTGAGGTCGGGTGGCATGATGCCAGGGCGATCCTATGGGCTAGGCTTGTAAAGGCTCCAGGGCCATTAGCTTAGTACACACCTATGAACCTATGAACCTATGAACTGCCATGGTAAATGCAATAGATATACCATGAATAATCATGTTTAATCTGGAGTTGATCTTGTGCATCTAATTTCAGCAGCAAACAGAAGGAAGCAGACTGTCATGTCTCACACTTTAAATTGTCACTGGAGTCAAAGCGGTATAGTACATATAGAATACTTTTTTGCCATCCATTTCACAAAAATTACCTCCCCATGTTTAGCATTGCTGCTTGAAGAATGTGAAATATGAGCTTTGTTTTGGGTACCATGTCAGTAATGTTTTTCTTAACATTGTGGATGGAGAGAGCCATGGCTGATGAAGGGGAAGATAGTGCTCCTTTCTGAGTACAGAAGTGGTGTGAGAAGGAAACAAAGATCTTTCTGACACTCTTCAGTAAGCATTACAGTTGCAGGGTCATGCAGTGATGCTATACTGGGTCTCACTGCAAGACTAATGCCTGGTCTAGGTTGGCCAAGGCTGTCACCCATGCAACTATAGAATACAGAAGCATCAAGTGTAGAACATCAGGATTCAAGAATAGCTTCTTTCCACAAGTGATCAGACTGTTGAACAACTAACCTTAGCAATGACAACATTCCCTCAGTCCATGAGAACATCTTAAGTGCAATATGATTGTCTTTACTGTTGTAAAATTAAATTATTTTAGTTATCTAAGTTATGCAATCTGAACTAAATTATTACTTGCACAAGTATGAAGCTGTGAATTATGCTATGCTTATATCTTATCTTAAAATGGTGGTGAATAAGTTATCTATGTGTGTATTTATATCTGTACTGTCTAGAATTTCTTCTGTTATATGCTTCCTACACACTTTTGTGAAAACAGTTTTCAATGCACATGAGCCAGAAGCAATGAAATTTCATCCAGCGATACACTGCATTTGTTAATCTGAATGACAATAAAGTTTGCTTTGACTTTGACTTTGAGCTAGCATCTCATACAGTGCCATCAACATATAGTGATATAAAAAGCTGAAAGCATCATGATGGGAGGATGAAGTTTGGGCCTGGTTACCACCTCTGTATTGCAAGTATAATATAAATCACCTATCTGTACTAACTGATAGTCCCTGACAACTTGGACATTTTTGTTTCTCTCTCTCTCTCTCTCTCTCTCTCTCTCTCTGTCTCTCTCTCTCTCTCTCTCTCTCTCTATGTCTTTACAGCTTCTGATAAGATCAAAAGGATCACATAAAGACAGCATTGAGGTATGTATAGGTCAGTTTTCTGGAATACATCTATATTTACATAGTAACAGGCAACAATTGCAATACTCATAAAGTACATTTATGCATCAAGATATCAACTGCCATTACTGGCAATTGATACTGAACGTAGTATGATGGGAAAAGAATGTACCATCAGCATAGCCAGACAAGTAGTTCACCAAATTAAGTCTATGTGCATTAAAGATGTAATGATGCATGCCTATTCCCTCCTCATCACAACATAAAGGCAACGTGTCAATGTTAACATGGCCTTTTTTAAATTTCTCATTACTGCAAGTAAGATAATTGCAACACAAATGGTGATCAGGTTAACATCTGATGTACTATGATAGAAATGTTTTGTATGTCATCGACTGTATTTGATGATTAACAAATAAAAGATGAGTGTCTTTCCACCACCATCTTTGTCCAGTATTTGTTATACACTATTAATTTGTCAAAATGGCAAGCATTACAACAATGTTAACAGTGACACAGCAAAATGAAAGTTAACAGTTATGTCATTCTACACAGTAATTAGTAATACTGTGCAAAAGTAAGACTCTGGTATCATCTCCATAGGTGGAAAAGTGGATCTTCACGTTAACAGTTATGTGCAGTGATTTCGTGACAGATCATGTAGAAAGTCACCCAAAACCCATAACTACATAATGACTACATAATTATGTTGCTTTACTGCCCTAAATGAACTATTTCATAGTACTTCTAGTAGTACAATGGTAAACAACAGAAGCATTTCAGATGTTATAATTAATGTGTGTCTTATATTGTGTTTATAACTCTCCGTCAATGTAAATTATGCCTAGGAAAATAATATTTGGCAATGCAATGTTCACTACTTTGTTTGTGTTTCTTTCCCTACTCTACTTCTCTCTCTGACTCTCTCTGTCTCTCTCTTGTTTTATTATTTTCTTCATCTCTGTCACTATCACATACAGAAGTGAGACGTGCACTGACCACTCCGGCACAATCTGTCATTTCCCAACAGGTAGAAATGGCAGTGTCATCACCACTAGAGGCACCTAGCACATCTGGGTCACAGCCTACCAGGATTGTCTCTATTTCTCCTGCCCCAGCTGCACTACCTGAGTCAGGTACATTTTCCCAATGATGATGGTGCATTGATACCCACTGGGAACAATGCCAGTGGCAGTGGTTACTATGTCACTCATCAGGAGCTGGCATGGGGAAAATTCTTGGTTGGGAAATGATGCCCACTTTGGTTGAATTGAAAGCACGATCCAGCTTCTGGGTGAGCTGATTCTGTGCCATGCGTTGTCTAAAGTGACTGAGGCAGAACCCAGTCATGACAGCTCCCAGGGTAAGGACTGATTTCCCACTGTGTCTATGATGGCAGGCTAAGCTTTTCAGTGTATCCCACTCTTTCCCCATAACCCATGTTTTCCCTTCCTCTTGTGTGTATTACCATCACTGTCAGTCATGTCTGTCAGGTCCTGCAACCTAACCTTTCACTCTTACCTAACATTGTTATCCATGACTTCCTTCCCCAAATTCCTGCTGTCTCAGGAAATTAAAAAGGGCCATCTGCCTTACTAAAAAATGTCCCATACATAACTTTCCACTTCACCTATATGTATATCACATAGCTGATTTCATCCAATTAGTCACATAACATTGCTTTGTTATTTTAACACAGTATTCACAATGCAGTTATACAAATATTTGTAAATTGTGTGTGTGTGTGTGTGTGTGTGTGTGTGTGTGTGTGTGTGTGTGTGTGTGTGTGTGTGTGTGTGTGTGTGTGTGTGTGTTTGCTTTCTGAACAGTGTTATGTAACTTGTTAGGAGCTAGTGCACATGTCAAGATATTGTGAGTTAGGCAGATAGCGGTTTAAATCTATGGTGAGTTAACTTTTGGAACAGTGACAACTGCTGTTGTGATGCTCTTATAATGCCATATAAATGTAAAATGTGGTAATGTGATATGTTTATCTGACAGATACCATGCCTCACTATAATCATGCAGTGGATGGGACTTCCACTCCCCATCTGCATCATGTCATTTATCTATGCTCATTTTATGGCCTTCAGCATCATTCTTAACTTCACAGGGCTATGTATATTCACACTTCTTCAAAACAACTTTTTCTATTGTGCATCTTACTCATGGCCATGAATTTACAAAGTGTATGTGAAAAGTCTGGGATATGTACCCAGGTATCAACATTTTGTTTACCCTGATATCACCTATTCTGTTCTCCTGAAATGTATTTTGCAGCAACCTCTTTCATAGCTACTCCATTAATATGCGTTGTGAATATACTAGTTTGATGTATATATATCCTTGAACAGTATCTTGGGTTCAGTTCCACGTATGTGCATTTTGTTGATCCTGATATTACTTATTCTGTCACGTGAAATGCATTTTGCAGACACTTCTTTCATAAAAGCTTTGTTCGCATGTTTTGATAAAGCCTTATTCAGATGAATATATCCTTGAAGAATGTCAGAGGTTTAAACACATTTATTTGGATTTTGTTCATCCTGATACCACCTGTTCCATTCCCTAGAAATATTGTTCTGACCACCATTACTCCAACTGCTTCTGTGACTTTCCCCTTCTACTATAGTGGTGTAGCACATATTATTGACATTTTATCCATCATGGGAAATTAAAGATTCTGGTGATTTTTTGAGACAACTACATATGTGGTTTAGTAACAGAAAAAAAATCATCTTTCCTATTAGTTGTGTTGGATATTTAATCCCTCTTTACTGTCATCCCAAATAAATATGGTGTTAAATCAGTACAGGAATTACTGTGTAGTTATAGTCAACTTTCTACAAAAGGGCCTTACAGAAACAGATGCTTGGTGCCAGAGCCATAGGTTCAAGCTTAATGCCAAGAAATGTATAGTTATCCCCTTTGGGAAAAACATGTACCCATGAATTACCACATAGGTGGCAGTACACTAAACACTGAAAGTGTGATGAGAGACTTAGGGACACAGGTGGACAGTGGTCTCACCTTCGATAACCACATCGCCACAACATTCAGGAAATCCTTCTATGTGGCACACCTCATCACTAAGGGCTTTTCATCCAGAAAAAAGGAGGTCATTGTCCCTCTGTACTCATCCCTCATTAGACCCATTATAGAGTACAACACCCCATTTGGTATGTACCTCACAAGACATCTGCAACAGCTGGAAATGCCACAGAAATATCTCAATAAAAGAATCACAGACCTAAAGCAGATGCCCTATGCTGACCATCTAAAAAAACTCCAGCTATACTCTGTGGCATATCGTCTACTCAGAGGCGATATCTGCTTAACATACAAGGCCATGTCAAACCCTGAGCTGTTGCACATGCTCCACTTAAAGAAATCCCAATCCTTCAGAGCCACATGCTCCAGGGATCTAAACCTTGTCATCACAATGAATAAAACGTGCTGGAGGGATAGGTTCCTGACCCAGAGACTCCCCGTACTCTGGAACAGACTATCCATACATGTCAAGCAGAGCGCATCCTTGGCCATCTTCAAAAGGAACCTTCACGATTGGATGGGAGATAGGAAATTCACCCCGGGGATCATGTTAGTCGCTCTGCTAGACAGGGGTCCAGGGAAGTAAATATTGTGGGAAGAAATATCCAGAGAATTGTTATGGCTAGGATTGTATAGGCCCTTGGGCCAATAGCCTAGTACCAACCTATGAACCTATAACAGAAAAATTGGGACTGTTTGCGAGCTACTTGAACTTGTATTAGAAAATAATATATTTATTGTTGATAATAAATTCTATCACCAGGTTTCAAGTGTGGCAATGGGTACTCCACTCCCTAACACCTATGCGAATTTAGTACTTGACAAATGGGAGAGGGGATATGTGTATAATAGTGCAGAACATTTTTTTCAACAATGTTAGCTTTTTTAAATGTTTTGCTGATGATATGTTTTTTTTATTTGGGAAGGTGGATATAATGCTTTGGTTGACTTTGTCAAATATTTAAATAACAGCACATATTTTTTACAATTGTTTTATGTCCATGTCAGATACGAATATTTGCTTCCTAGATGTTGATCTTGTATTTGATGGGAATGAATTGCACACATCTGTCCATAGGAAGGCTGTACATACAAATAGATATTTACACTCTAGGAGCATGTTTGCACCACTTGTTTTTAGGGGAGTTGTTAAAGGTCATCTTCTTCATATAAATAGATTGAATACTGATTTAGATAAATGAATTGAACAGATTAATGAAATGATAGATGAATTTAAAGATAGGAATTATGATGAAAATGTATTGGCTAACATGACTAGGGATGTTTTGGCTATGAGGGATACTTATGCCAAACCCTATTGGGTGAGGGATACTTATGCTAAACCCTATTGGGTGAGGGATACTTATGCCAAACCCTATTGGGTGAGGGATACTTATGCCAAACCCTATTGGGTGGCTTTGGTCCTATGCTACACTATTCTACTGCTTATAGTAAATGTAGTGATGGGGTGAGGAAAATTATTATGGATAATTGGAGCATTTTGAGAGCGATGCCTGAACTGGAAAAGATTGTAGGCATTAATCCCAGTTTTGCTTATAATTGTTCAAACTTGAAACAGCTTTTGTGTTACAAAGATATTAGATCTACTGTAACATCTAGACAGTTTAATAAGACTGGTACCTTCCTCTGCTATAATTGATCTTGTTGTAATATTATTATAAGGATCAAAGTTTTACACATCCTGTCGCAAAGAAGGTATATTATTTTAAATGTTTTGCTACTTGTAATTCTACTTATGTTGTATATCTCACTACTTGTGAAGCATGTTCAGGTTTTTATGTGGGGAAATCCACTAGACGGTTGAAAGACAGGATAATTGAACGTAAGTCAGAGATTAAAAGGAATGTCTTAACCAATGCACTGGCTAAACATATTAGTGTTAATGGCCCTACACATACTTTTAATTTTAGTGTTATAAATTTGCTTAATAAGAGTGTAAAGGGTGGTGATTTAAAAAACAGGCTTAAACTTAAAGAATATGAATGGATTTTACTCTTACAAGCTGTCTACCCACCAGGCAATAATCAAACTGTAACTATTAAACCTGCTCTTAAGCAAAAAACAGTTGTGCCTGAAAAAATGTTGATTGTTTTCTAAGTGGATTGTATAATTGTTTTTATGTTTTTATTGGCTGTGCTGTTCAGGAGATTAATAGTTAATGATTGTGTAACTGAGTGATTTTAAATTGCACTGAAGAAGGGTTTTTTGTGAACCTGAAAGCTTTGCTGTTTATATTAAAATATTTTTATATGGTACATTGTTGAACTATTTTTTTTTTGCTGGGTATTTATTGTGCGATGCTTCACTTTACTTTGACTCTTATTTTCTTTCCTGGTTACAACTACTAACTGCTTCTGTGACTTTCCTTTCTACTACAGTGGTGTAGCACATATTAGTGACATTCCCCAACATCTCATCCCTGGATATTTCTCCTTTAGTGTTGTCATCTGTTACATTCCCTTGACTACAGCTTATCCAGTGATGAGTATGTACATTCTGTGGGGAACATGGGCATTGTCTAACATGATATATTTATCTGGATTCTTCTGTCACTGTTGAGATGGACAGTTGGCATTTCATTGATCTATGTATTTATGCATGGAAGTGTAATGTATTGTGGAGGTCTTGTACCATGACTGCTTCTCTGGCTAAAATTATGGATATATGATACATTGTACTGTGGGAGTTCTGGCTTCATTTCACTTGAGGTGTGTTTTTATTTTTAATTGCAATCTTCCTGCACGTGATACATTTAATAGATATGTGTTTTTATGACTCCTTGCAGTATAATGTCTGCAGCATTTCACCTGTACAGTACAACATGGATATGCTGGCATGTGGACTCCACTGCCCTGCTACACTAACCCACCTTGGGACAAACATATTTTTGTTTTTAATTACATAGTACTAGCGTTATCTTTATGTTGGGATGATTACTACACATGTGGAGCCATGGTAACATCAAGTCTATATCACTTCATCGAATACTCACATTGTCGAACTATTAATCACACCCACTTTGTCAAAACCTCACTTTACTGAATGGCCATTTAATTGAAGTTTTTCATAGGAAAAAAACAACAGCTCGCCAACCTACTGCCAGTGTCAAAATTCTAAAAATTTAAAACCCACCCAAGTGGGGGGTTTTGCTCCCACACCCCTCAATGTGGGCAGTCCCTCTAACTATATACACCATGTCCAAGATCGCACTACAGTGAGGAAAAGGACAAATTCCCAATGATGGCCAACTGTTGTTTTGTTTTTCCCTATGAAAAACTTTGATTAAACAGCTGTTAAATAAATTTAGTTTTCAACAAAGTGGGTTCAGTTAATAGTGGTTCGACAATGTGAGTATTCAATGAAGTGATATAGACCCAGTAACATCAGTTAATTTCATATCAACACGGTAAAGCCTAGGACTTGAGTGGGTAGTGCCAGATTAAGCAGAAAACCTCAGTTTACTGAGGCTGGGACTAAGGCAGTACTGCAAGGCCTCTGTCGACTTGGAACATAGCTCATCAGTTTGCAAGCTGGTAAAAAACCCTTTAGTGATTGTGCCAAGCAACAGGTGGCAGACAATGTCAATGCTGTAGGTGAGCAATCAGAGTTATTGACATGATCTGCAATGCCATCAACAGAGTAGAGGGCTTGGCACAGGACTGGATGGCTCCAGATGTTAACCCATTTATTGTAAAATCACTGACAGAGACAGAAGAGTTCCTGACCTCACTCAAATGCAGTTGGACCTCCGAAGAGTTCCACAGGGCTGTGGTGGATGTAGGGGGCAGCATGGATATGCCTCAGAAAATGTCAACAGGTAATGTTCAGATATGTAGTCCTACTTTTAATTATTAGTACCTTATTTGCAGCTGTTAGACATAGAACTGTTTTTTATACCTGTTGTGTGCAGGTGCATCAGGTATCAGTGTGCACCTCCCACCTGCAGAAGGTTTGGCCAAGGTTAGATTTAGTTATCTTTCATAGGTTCATAGGTTCATACTAGGCTATCTGCCCTAGGGCATTTATAAGCCTAGCCAGAGTGTGTTTGGCTTTCGCCACCCATTTTAAATTAATTTTGCTATGCCGTTTTTCGAGATTAGTATATTGTGCCTCTGTCTAACACTGACACAGAAGTGATACCCGAGGTAAACCTACGATCTCCCATCCACTCATCAAGATTCCTCTTGAAGAGAGTCAATGAGGGACTCTGCCTAACCTGGACTGGGATTTTATTCCATAGTGAAAGGAGCCTCTGGGTTATGAATCTGTCCCTCCAGCATGTCCTATTTATTTCAGTGCTGAGGTTCAAGTCTCTCAAGTACGTAGCTCGATAGGATTTGGATTTTCTGAGGTGCAGCATGTCCATTAATTCCGAGTTGGACATGGCTTTATACATCAGGCACAGATCACCTCTGAGCAAGTGGTATGCCACTGAGTAGAGCTGGAGTTTCTTTAACCAGGCAGCATATGGCATCTGTTTGAGCCCTTTGATCCTCTTGGTGAGGTACTTTTGGGGTATTTCCAGTTGCTGCAAGTGTCTGGTAAGGTACATCCCAAAAGGGGCATTGTACTCAATTATGGGCCTGATGAGGGATGAGTAAAGAGGCACGATGACCTCCCCTGATCTAGATGTGAATCCCTTTATGATTAGGTGGACTATATAAAATGTTTTTCTAACCACTTTGGCCACGTGGTTGTCAAATGAGAGATTGCTATCAACTTGAGTCCCCAGGTCCTTAATTACTTCTTCTGAACTTAATGGATTACCACCTATGTGGTAATTTGTGGGCACTTTGTTTTTGCCAAAGGGGATAACTATACACTTTTTGACGTTCAGCTTGAGGCCATTGCTCTGGCACCAGTTGTCTATTTCTATGAGGCCTTTTGGAGGATGCTTGTGTCGGCTGGAGAGCCGATTATGGCGCCCAGCTTGCAGTCATCTGCGAACTTGGTCAGCCACAGTCCTTCCGTGTTGGCCTGAACCTCCGAGAAATATATACCGAACAAGAGAGGTCCCAGGACAGAGCCTTGTGGGACACCACTTGTAACTGGTTTGGAGTCTGACATGGCTCCAGCAATTCTAACCATGTGGGTTCTGTCCTTGATCCAGTTTTCAACCCATCTAGTGACATAGGGGTTTATATTTAAGCTGGTGAGCTTATCTATAATGCCTGAGTGGGGTATTGTATCGAAAGCTTTTGCGAGGTCCAGGTAGGCTGTGTGGACCACCTTCCCCTTGTCAATGGCCTTGGTGACTGTTTCAAAGAAATTGACCAGGTTTAAGAGGCAGGATCTGCCCTTAACAAAGCCGAACTGGGTAGGATCCAGTGTCTGTAGGTCCCCAATATCTTTATTTATGAGGTCCATGATGATCCTTTCCATAGCTTTGCAGACCAAGCTAGTCAGGCTTATGGGGCGATAGTTTCCAGGATCCGTTGAGGCACCACCTTTGTGGAGAGGGACCACCGTTTCTGTACACCACTCTTTGGGTACATATCCTGTAGTAAGGCTGAGATTGAGCAGTAGTTTTATGTTTGGGTTTAGCTCTTCTTGGAATTCATGTAGAACGCAGCCTGGGACACCGTCTGGTCCCATTGATGCTGTGTTTTTTGCTTTGGAGAGGGCAGCTCTTACCTGAGCATCTGAGATGTCACGGGGGCAGCACTCTGCTGGGATAGATATTTGCCCTTTTGGTGGGGAGGGGGTAGAGAAATTTGCACTGAACCTGTCAGCTCGGATGTTGGCAATGTCTGTGGGTTCGGTGTATTTTTTGTCATTTTAGACTAATTCTGAGCATATCTGGTAATTCCCACCCAGGTTCCTAACATAACTAAAGAAAGCCTTGTGATTATCCTTAGTGTTCTATGCTATTTATCTCTCGAAGCTGGCCTTAGACGATTTTATGAGTGCCCGTAGTTTTATGCTAATACTGATCAGAGATGCCTTCCCTTTTTGGGATTTTGCTCTATTATGTAGTAGCTTCCTCCTTCTATTGTATAGTTTGTTTATGGCTGAGGTCCACCAGACAGGACGCCTGCCTTTGGAGGATTGGGTCTTGGTTTTATTTGCGATTGCATGATCCATGCATTCCTGAAGGTGTTCATAGAATGCATTTATAAAGGATTCTGCGGTCTGGACCGTATTTTCCACAGGCCCGGGGGCTTTGAAGGATTCTACCTTGGTTTTGAGGAGTGTGAAATTTGCTTTAGAGAAGTTTTTCACTGTGGTTTTCTGGGCAGGGGGTGGGGTTGGGATGTGAATATCCAGTGAGATTAGTTTATGGTCTGATCTTACCAGTGAGGGATACACTTCTGGTCTGGAGCATAGAGTCCCCATGTTGGTGATGATCAGGTCCAGTATGTTTTCCCCTCTTGTGGGAGTGGTAACAAGTTGTTCCATAGCATTTGAGTTTATAAATTCTAGGAACCTTTGGGCTAGGGTGTTGGAGCTAGAGTAATGCTCCCAGTCTATGTTTGGGTAGTTGAAGTCACCCAATATAATGGTGTTTGGAGAGACCTTCATATTTTCCAGTGTTCTCAGGAAGGCCAAGTGGGGCTCCTGGGTTTAGGAGGGTGATCTGTAGCAGGCTATAAACTGGAAGGCAGTTTTACCCACTGTTAGTTGCACATGGATAGTCTCTGATGCTTCGTGCAGTGCCACCAACCTGGAGGTGTGGGTATCTTTGATGAATATTGATACTCCCCCTACTTTTGTGGTTCGGTCCAAGTTTTGGGGCTGAAAAGCATGGTATGAGATATAACCTGGTAGTGCAGGGGTGCTCTCGGGACCCTTGAACCAGGTTTCTGTTATTGCACAGATATTGATGTTCTCCATGCTAAGGAGAGTTTTGAGTGCATGCATCTTGAGGTTTAGACTTCTGGCGTTGAGTAGCATTACTCTTAGTTTCTTATACCTTGTGATACCTGTGGAGGTGGGTTTGTCTTTTGAGCCTTGCCTAAAAAAGGCACTATGGGCATAGCAAGAGCCTTTGCCAATATCCGAAAGCCCAGGGGTGACAGGTGCAAGCCATCCCTAGCGAAGCATCGTGGCTTGTTGAGCATGTCATCCCAGGCTGACAGGCATTGGATCCTCTTTGAATGACACCAATACTTAAGCCAATTGTTGAAATTGATCATCTTGTCTTCATATTGTGGCATCATTCTTGGTAAGGGTAAGATGCTACTCAAGGTCAGGGTCATACCGGCCTGGGCTACATGCTCAGAGAGCTCCTCTATGTCTCTTTTCATGTAGTCCAGGGAGGTACATCTCAGGTCATTCACACCAGCATGGACAATGACTGAGTCATATTTGTACTTGCCTTGGAGTGACCTGAGTGCTTGTGTTATGTGGCGGATCCTAGCGCCCGACAGGCAGCTCACTGTGACCTTCTCCTTGTTCAGCCTGGTGAGCGGGACGTCAGTGTGCCTGACGATAGAGTCACCTATTACAAGTGTATCAGGTGTGTTGTTTAGCCTTAAGGGCTGTGACTGTTCAGCACACTGGCTTTGTGAGCTATGTGTTGCACATGTTTTGTTTTGGAGTAGCGGTTGCTTGGATGTCGGCTTTGGAGGTCTCTGCTGCTTAGGCAGATTTTTATTTAGAGCCTCCGAGTATGTTTTTGTGTGTTTATGTGTTTGGTTTGCTGTCGTGGTAGGTCTATGTGAGACTGGAATTGTAGTGAGTGTGGTTTCCTTCTCGTCCTGACTGGTTACGCCAGTACTGAGTTGAGAGAGCTTAGCCTCCAGTTTGGCTATATAGTTGCATCTCTCACATGTGTTGGAGTTTGTTGGGAGGAGGAGAGGGTTGTCTTTGTACTTGATGCAGTTGTAATATTGCCTCAAGATTCCCAGATTCACCAGCTGGACCAGAGAGGAGACTGACAACTGACCTTTGGACATGCTAGAATAGTATTGGTAATTCCTTTATAATTGAAAAAAGGGCCAATGGGGAACAAGGTACTCAAGGGGAGTTTGTGAGGGTGTAGTGCTTTTAATTTTTTAGTGTTGACTTAGTGAGCAAGTGCCAGGTAACTTAAATGCAATGTGTTACAGGTAACTTAAATGCAAAAATGACAAACAGTAACTTTCTTTCAAGTAAAACAAGGAAATAAGTACAGTAAGCAATGCAGATATCACTAGGGATCCACAGAAGTGCCGAAAAGCTGCATTTTAGTTGGAATTAGCGTTTCAGGGAAATAACAAGCAAACAAACAACAAGCATACAAACAAAGCTAGATTCAGCAGGCCTGGATCTAGTCTATGCTACAGCAAACAAGGTGTACCAATTTCAGTAAGAAACAGTTCAAATATGCAGGCACTATAAGCCTTTAACCAGAGATTCCCAGCTCAGAAGGGCAGAGTCCAGCCGCTCCTCCCACAAGAGTGCAGACCATGAACCTTCTTAATGTAAAATAACTGACCTGAAGCCCAAGTACTTAAACCAGAACTAATACACTTTTAGAATAACAGACACTGAGCCCTCAATCAGCAGTTCCCAACTTAGAAGGATGTAAGCTACCTGTCCTGCCACCACAGTGCAGGCCACAAACCTTCCTAATGTAAAACAACTGGTCTGAAGCCCAAGTGCTTAATCCAAAAGACGTAGAATGATAGCTACACTTTAATCAAGTTACTACCAAGCATTAATAAATACAATTGGATACTTTAAAGAATGCCTGGATTAGTGCTCAAGTTATACAAACAAAGCTAGATTCAGCAGGCCTGGATCTAGTCTATGCTACAGCAAGCAAGGTGTACCGATTTCAGTAAGAAGCAGTTCAAATATGCAGGCACTATAAGCCTTTAACCAGAAATTCCCAGCTCAAAAGGGCAGAGTCCAGCCTCTTCTCCCACAAGAGTGCAGACCACGAACCCTCTTAATGTAAAATAACTTTATTGTTATAATGATATATCTTGCATAAGTAGTTGTGGTGCTTGGGCATACTTACACTGCAATTTCTTTTTGCAATCACAGGTGAAGCATTGCATGCCACCAGCACTGAGAATCTACTCACGACTGATATTGGAGGATCCTCAGCATCCAATGATGATGGTGGGGGGTGTGCAGGCACTTTCCAGGGATGCAGATTGTATACTGGGCACAGAGAGTGTGACCACCACATGTCCTTCTCAGACTATGGACACAGTCTGTCTGACTACCTGCACATACAGATGACACATTACCATCTGAAAGTGGATAGGTTGATGGGGACACTGTAGATTAGGGAATTGAGATGACCCCAGGTTAAGACTTTCCACAATCTGCCCTTAGCTATCATAGGCAAGAGGTACCACACAGGGGGGTCGATACTGGTTACCGTAGGTGGTGATGTGTCAGCAGCTGCCACAACATATGAGCATGGTTATCCTGGAGGCATATGCAAGTTCCACCTATGCCTGTGCAGAAGTTATGACAGTTATCCACATGGTGAATGGTAAATTACAGCACTGCAAAAACTATGTGTATGGCTCCTTAACCAGGATGAATGACTCATTAGATTGTACAATGACTGTTCTGGATTGCTATTGGGGAGAGGGGCCATCTTCAAGCCTGGTCAAATATAACATCCACAGAGGTTAACTGATTTGGCCATGAAGAGGCAAGATGTCTTCCACAGCAGTAGTGCGTCCATCCATTGTGGAAATGTCTATTCCAAGCTGTTCCTGTGGTAGTGGTCATGCTAATACCTCTCCCGGCAGACAATGGTCACATTAGGGTAGCCCACAGACATCTAGCCAGGATTTTGGATTAGCCAGTGCATCTTATAACAGAGACACTTCTCATGTACTAAGGCCTGCACTTTAGCTGAACCCTCTGTCATGCATGCTGTGGACCTGCCCAGTGTGCCACAGTGCATTGCTGTTCTGCATGCTGATGTTATGTCACTTCAAATACACATGCAAGCCACCATTGCCCGTACCTCATCCCCAACCCAGAGTGTGTCAACATCTTTGATGCAGTAAACCCCCAACACAACCTATATTTACACACTGAGCATAACTGCTGTCCTTCATTTTCTTATGTGTCAGTACTCCCACTCACACACTTTTCTGTGAAAGGCATGTACTCCTGTAATCTATACCCCAGCTGTGCACATGACATTAACTTGCCCTACCCTTAATAACATTTTGACTTGGGCTCCCTATGTCTGGTGCATAGAGAGGTCAACCTACACATGTGTTAGTACAGTGTGGTGATTTGTATGTTTCATTACTACTTGTCTGTATCTGCTTAGGTATTGTATAGTAATGTGGTACAGCTTTCATCTGTTAATTTTATGACATGAACAGCCTCCGTCTAATGCACAGAGTAGTCACATAACAAGTTTTTAATTGGTTCCTAACCCCCTGACATTTTTAGAGCAGTCTTTTGCTTTAACATGAGAAAATGGTTGTCCCCTTAGCTAATGTGTGTGCAATGTGGTGAGCTACATTTATAAGTTTCTGAATATCTCTGCCATGCTTATTTTCACTTCAGTAGCATGCAACATAACTTATTACATGGTCATTAGCATATATCTTCCCTGGGTCTTGTTTTACAGCTGGGAATTTTGTGTTAAGACTGTTTCTTAACTAGAACACACCCTGCCTGTTCCCACTCATTGTGCAAATTCGCTTAGCATGACAAGGCGGGCATTTATGAATCTTGGCCTTACAGTCATTGTCCAACCATTATTTTGGCTTTGTCTAGAATTTTTGAGCAAAAAAATTCAGATGCGTGCACTTGCTAGCTGTCTCTCTGTCCCTGTCTGGAGTGCTAGAGCATGGTCAAATGAGGCTCTAGTCAGGGTAATGTACTGTGGCCACTGCCTCAACCATTCCAGTATCCCTTTACTTGGCTATCTCTCCCGATTGACTATAAAATGCTGTTAAATCTTGTACGTATGCATACTGTTTTCTTCTTTACCTTTACAAAGATCACAGAGATTTGGATTTAATGTAAAAATTTCATTTCAGATTTTACAAAAAAACAGAGTAATTTGCTCAACAAAATAAAACAGTCTTTATGTTGAAAACAGACTTAGCATGAGTAACAGTAAACTTCTTGTCCTTTGAAGCTCACATTTATTGAAAGCTCATCTGGTAACCCATTAAACTACAAGAGATGTACTAGGATTCATAGTCAAATAGCATATAGTGAAACACAAATGAATGGTTCAGTGAAAGGTGTAGAAATTCAAAAGCAAATGGGTAATGCATTTGCTTACAGCCTGGGACAGACAATTGGATGCAAGTGTCCCTTTTCAGGGGCAGCCCAGAAACACCATCTGGTAAAATTATTTGGACAGAGGCACACAAAAGACAAAGGCTGAGAGAATGAAGCCCTGCACTACATGAAGCAGCTCATTAACAGTTCATAGCCTTAGTCTTTTGCACTAAGTGCCAGACAAACTGTTGTAGCTCAACACAGTGCATTTCTCACTGTCATGCCTGAAAAAACAAGCTAAATTAATAATGTATTCATAGTTAAAATATTAACATTAAACTCATAAATTTCATGTTATCCAGTTTATTCACAGCTAAATAACAAGCATTCAGTCAGCAGTCACCAAAACAAGGAAACCAATGATCATACCCAAAGAACATGACTCATGATGATGCTCCTCTTTGCTTGAACCATTTCTTTCCTTTACACCATAACTAATCTTTGATGCAAGGAACAAGTATTCATGCACACACATGCACACAGATGTGGCCATTGATAACAGGCCCTTTTTGACTGTACACCACAGTTCACAACACTTTAGCAGAAAATAACAAATTTTATGAGGAACATACCACAAATATGAGAAAAAAAATCAGGGAAAGTGGAGAACTATGCCCTCTGCACAAGCATGCACACACACACACACACACACACACACACACACACACACACACACACACACACACACACACACACACACACACCTTAGAGTTGATAAAATAACAAGCTTTACATTAGCAATCATTTTCTGAAAGATACAAAATCTGCGATTCACATGCCTTTCATTATTTAGTGATTGCAATCCACAACAATTTGCCAGAAAGCCACAGGTTGTACAAAGAACAGACCAAAATACCTTTCAGTTTATCTCAAGATTCTGGACAACATCAAAAATAACGTGGGGACAAATTATAAATATTATGTTATTTATTTATTTATTCAATTATTTTACATGTGTTTACTGGGGAGGTCCAGCTGGGCTGGTAGCCTTTTTTCAGCAGACGTCCAGGGAGAAAAGCTCCATAATACAATTTAACAAGCACACAGTTTTTAGATATTAGTTACATATTAGTTACAGAATAGAAACAAATAATCTCTAAGGAATAACAGAGTACAAGGTAAACCAGTAATGTGTATTGAATAACAGAACACAATACAGACAAAAATGCATTTTATCTGTTTGTTAACCAAGTAAACAAATTTGATAAAGTTCCCCTTTGCAGATGTGACCTGGGAAAACTGCTTGGATAAGTGACTTGTTCAAAGTCAAACAATAGGCAAAATGAGGTGGAATGATTCAATCCTTGTACTTTGACTATAGGAAGCAGTTCATTAACAGTTCAGATCCCAAAGTGTCAGATAACTCCAATTTACACACAAAGTTAATAAAACAGGTGCTGCATACATTTCCTGAACAGTAAAAACCATGATTGGCTTTATTGACAGAGTGTAATCCTCACCCAGTCAATAAAGCTAGGGAAAAAAAAGAAGTCACTGAGGAACAGAGCATAAACATGAGGCAAAATCAGAGATGCACTACAAAATCAGAGGCAGATTAATCAAATCTGCATAAAAGGTTAACAGAACAACAGATTTTGCATTAGATGCATTTTTTAACCAAGAACTACAGAATTGCAGTGGCAGGTATTATTGACTGACTATGATTTTCATAAAATGAAGAAGGTAATGAAGGTCTTGCAGTTACTGGAGAGGATTAGTGCTTTAAAGACTTAATGATTTGCTTTACAGAGTCAAGGGTACAGGGTCTGACTCACTATACATCTATGTGACATCCATGTGACTCTGAGCAAGTCACTTAACCAGACAGTGCTCCTAAGGTGCCTCTTAAAAGTAGGTTAACCTGGTTAAGAAATGCATTAGCCAAAGAAACCTGAAGGTGTTACTGTTCAGTGCTAGGAGCTTAAACAAGAAACTTACCCTATAAGCAGGGCCGGTGCTACTATTTTGGGGGCCCCCAGCAAGTTTCAAGTTGGGGGCCCTACCCAGGAGAATATAAAAAGTGTGACCATATTGCCATCACACCTCCTTCCCTATCAAGCTCATGAAGCACCATTTAACAATCACTGTGTATTATTATTACATTCAGACCATTAAAAAGACTTGAAATGTCAAGGTACACACTGGCTGGCATTTAATACCAATGTTACATTATGACAGGCCCCTGTACCACAGTAAGGTAGCCACTCACAATGGTACACACACTGACTGGGACTGCGCAGTGGTGCAGCAGTTAACTTTGCCCCCCCCCCCAGCAAGAGGTTCTCTGGTTCGATTCTCAGCTGGGGTGCCTTCTGTGTGGAGTCTGCATGTCCTCCCTGCATTTCTGTGGTTTCCTCTTACATTCCAAAGACATGCTTCTGCAGCATTTCTGCCTGGGCCTCTGCTAAAAATAGGCTTCTTCCTAGTCGGACTTTCCCGGTCAACAAATGTTAAATAAATAAAATTTAGTACCAATAAATTATGACAAGCCACTGTACCCCAGCAAGGTAGCCACACACAGAAGTTCACACACTGACTGGCATTTAATACTAATGTTACATTACGACAAGCCCCTGTACCACAGCAAGGTAGGCACTCACAAATACACACACACACACACACACACACACACACACACACACACACACACACACACAAACACACACACACACACACACACTGACTGGCATTTAGTAGTAATTTGTTACATTATGGCAAGCCTCTGTACAGCATCAAGGTTGCCAGTCCTGCAGAGGTACACAAAGACACCCACACAGACTCTCACACAGGACAGAGACACGAGGCAGACAGTTACACAGACTCACAGACAGGACATAGACACCCACACATGATGAACAGCACTACAGTAAGACTGAACATTAAGAATTTAAAATACTGGGCTTATGAACTAATAATGATGCTAGAATACGATTTTGCAGTAGCATGCATTGTGTGACCCCACATTTTTGAAGAACAGACCAAAACTAACAAACATCTGGACATTGTGCAACATTCTCACAGCCCCTACCAACCTCCTAACCTCTCAGCATAATTCCAAAGCTGAAAATAACTGCAGAAAAAGGTGTAACATCAAGGATAGTTACAAACATTGGTATGATAAACTTAGAAAGATATTAGAATAACAGGGATTGCATTAGCATTCATTACAATAATCAGTACATTCTGCAGAACTCTCATAGTCCCCCCAAAAGTCTCAGCACAATTCTAGAGGAGGTACAAACAAAACAAAAAAAACAAGACAATGACGTAACATTAGCGGGTTTAAAACATTGTGGTTATGAACTAATAAAGATGGTAGGATGGTAGAATAACAGATTTTTCCAGCAGCATGCATTGTGTGAATTCACATTTCTGATGACTAACAGACCAAAAATACAGGTCAAACATCTAAACATTGTGCAACATTCTCACAGCCCCAACCCCTCTCGTCTAACCTCACAGCTTAACAATTCCAGACAAAGCCCCAAAAAAAAGAAAATGCAGAACAAAGGCATAA
Organism: Protopterus annectens; assembly: GCF_019279795.1. Lineage (NCBI taxonomy): Eukaryota > Metazoa > Chordata > Ceratodontiformes > Protopteridae > Protopterus > Protopterus annectens. Next base: position 650,100,781 of record NC_056751.1, on the reverse strand, counting down.
CATCAGGGATAGTTTGAAACTTTGCTATCATCAACTTCGATAGTAGAACAGGGGTTGCACTGGCACACATTAAGACATCAGTACATTCTGCAGAATTGTCACAGCCCTTACCCCCCAGTATCTCAGCACAATAAATCTGGATGAAGTGAAAGTAAAATAAAAACAAAGGCATAACATAAAAAAACAATGTGCTTATCAGCAAATATCGATGCTGGAATAACAGATTATGAATTAAAATGCACTGCTTATCCCACATGTTTTAATGAAAATAGATAAATACCAGGCAAACATCTGAATATTGCACAACACTCTCACAGACTGTAACCCCCCCCTACCAACCTGTCAGCACAATAACTCTAGACAAAGCAAAAAATGATCATAGAACAAAGGCGTACCATCAGGGATAGTTGTAAACGCTGCCGGTGTACACAATACTAGTATAACAGGGTTTGCATTAGTATACATTAAAACAGCAGCTGTACATTCTGCAACATTCTCACAGCTACTAACTCCCCTCCCAACCTCTCAGCACCATAATTCTGGACAGAGCAAAAAATTATCATAGAACAAAGGTGTAGCATCAGGCATAGTTGTAGACATTGCCAGTATACATAAAACAAACTAGCAGAACAGGGTTTGCATTGGTATACATTAAAACATCTGGATATTCTGCAGCATTCTCGCAGCTACCAATATTTCAGCCCAATTGTACACAAAACAAAAATGCAATATTGAATATTCTTATGCAAGACTAGATAAAAAAACTACATCAAATCTGGACATTAATTACAAACAAGCCTTCCTTCCTCAGTCTCTTAGCAGAAGAATTCTGGACAAAAATAAAATAAAACTGATACAACCACAGCCCCTCAACCCCCCCCCCCCCACACACACACACAAATCATCTTAGTGTAACAACTCTGCAGAAAAAAAGTTATACAATCCTCTCCCTAGGTCCACCCTCCCCACAGCAAAAATAAAGTTAAAAATAAACTCAGCAACTTACCTTTTCTGCAGTTGATAGAAGGCTGCTACTAATCCTCTGCTTGTTTCTACTACACACAGACCAGACCTGTTCAGCCCTTTTAAATTACCCTCAAAAGGACAGTTTTTCAAATCTTTTACAAATTGCCCTTACAAGGGCAGTTAAAATAGAGCTGCTTTGCTGGTCCCAATGTTGTTCCAGCAAAACTTGCATCCTCCATCCATCCTCACAGCATACCTCTCAACATCTTAGCATAACAATTCTGGACAAAGCCAAAAATAATAGGGGTACAAAGGCTTAAAAATAGGGGCACTTTTTAAATATTGCTTATATAAACTTACAAACTTGCTTTCAGACTTTACTTAACATAGATTTTTCTGAAGGATATAAAGTCTAAAACTTAAATGTATCTGCTATTTTTTAGTGGCTTCAGTACTCATTACTGTATAAGAACACCACAAATTTTATGAAGAACAAACCAAAAATATAAAGCAAAAATCTGGATATTCTTAAAAATCTGGGCAGTTCAAATATTTGCCTAATGTCGACAATCAAAAGAACTGACCCAACAGACCACATATTAAGGTAAACCCAATCAGGAAGCTAGAACTTGCTTCTTGATTTCTACAGCCAATTAGGTCCCTTGCTTCACTGAAGCGGACCTGATTGAGATCAGCTAACAAGTAAAGCAAGGGACCTGATTGGCTGAAGCCATCAAGGAAGCAAGTTCTTTCAGGGAGAGGAGAAAAAAAAAAGGGCAGAATCACACGACGGCGCTGCTGAAATGAACGAGGTGCCCAGCAAGGAGTGGAAGCGATTTTGAAACCCATGGCTGCTTCATATGGAGGCCCTCATACGTGGGGAGATAATTAGGGGCTCCCCATGGCCATGGGTTTGGCGGGTGCCTAATGCCGGCTATGCCTATAAGTTCTCTTCACTCTGGAGAATACAGACACCTGTGCTGTAACCTAGATGTGGTTTCAATCTGCAGAAAGTACTCTGGTAGTGCAAGGCTTCAGTGCCATCCACACATTTAGACTATTAGCTGCACAGACAGTGACAAAAGGTGAAGGAGTCTCAGTCTATATTAGCAGCAAGCATAACTCTAGGTTTATTAAAAAGGGCAATGCCCTGGAAATTATCCATGTGCAAATCACCATAGACAAAGTCCCATGCCATATCCTAGCAAGCTATACATCACCATATATGTCCCAAGAATCCCATAGCTTATACCAACAACTACTGGAGATACTCACCATTAAAACAAATACTCTGTTCATGGGAGACTTTACGTACCCCTCTATAGACTGAGAAACATACACTGTCTCATTATGACAGGCATAATGATTCCTGGACTTCATTAATACAAACATCCTTGTGCACACCCACCAGAAGTTCAAAAATACTGGACCTGGTACTCACTATTATGGGATAGCACGGCACCCCCCTCCCATGTCACATCTTCACTGGTGAGGTTGGACCACAGGGCTGTCTCCTTTGAAATAAAAATCAACTCAGTAACCCCAGCAAACTCTGTAACTGTGGGGAACTATTCCAAAGCAAACTATATCCTATTAAGTGATAGTTTGTCAAAATGCAATGCTCCTCCCAACCTTGATTTCACAGCAACCTATGTGGAATTATTCATAGAGATCCTGTCCAATCAGGTAAATGGCTGTATACAGGCTGCTGTATCTATTAGAAGTAATCCTAAACCAAACTCTGAAAACAAACCACTCTGGTGGAATCCTAACCTTATTAGGGTATATAACAAAAGGAAAAAAGTCATGGCTAAAATCAGGAAGAACAGCTCCCATAATGATAGGAGCTCTCTAATTAAACTAAACAGGAAAGTAAGAGGACTAATTAAGTCCAACAAGGCCAATTACAGGATTAAGATAGACTCAAAGGCTAAAGGCAACCACAAGGCCTTCTAAAGCAATGTCCAAAACCACAAAGGCAACAAACATCAGTGTGCTGAACTGGTGGTCAGTGGTGTCACCTTCACTGAGAAAAGTGGCATAGCAAAATTACTGGCTGACAAATTCAGCACAGACTTCACACTCCACTCCCCCTGCCTCCCCTTGAAATATCTACTAGTGTAACCTCCCCACTATTACTGGAGAGCAAGTCCTGGTGGTGCTCACTAAGGCCAAAAACACAGACTCAATGGGATGCGACAATATCCTGGAATGTCTCCTAAATACTGTGAAACATGACCTATCAGGACTACTTGAATCACTTTTCAACAATATCCCCAAAACAGGCTTTATACCATGAGAACAGAGGATGACAATGGTTATCTCACTTCACAAGGGTGGGCTGTTAGCTGACCCCAGAAACCACATACCTGGTATTCTGACTACTTTAATATGCAAACCCATGGAACAAATTATAATGGAAATGATCATTAAAGACATAGGCAACCTTCAGATACTGCACCAAACTCAGCTTGGCTTTATCCAGGGAAGGTCATGCCTACTAAGCCTTTTGGACTTCTTTGAAAAGGTCACCATGGCGATGCTTGAGGGGGAAAATGGTGCATACCACCTACCTAAACTTGGCTAAGGCATTTGATACAATTCTCTGCTTGGGTATAGTTGACAAACTTACCAAACTTGGCATAAACCACTACATAACTCACTGGATTTCCAGCTGTATCACAGACCGAACCCAGGAAGACAGGATTAGTGGTAACTCCTCTAAAAAAAACTGTCACTAGCAGTGTACCTCAGGGCTCTGTGTTAGGACCACTTCTATTGGCATCCACATCTTAGAAGTAAAGACTGATGTCAAGTGACTTTAGCTGGCCAAGTTTGCAGATGACTACAAAGTGGGAGCTCTCATAGATTCTCCCCATCACAAAAACATCTTACAAGAGGGTATAACACAGACAAATGACTGACGCCAAAGTTATGGATTAAAACTCAATACCAAAAAAATGCATTATAGTGCCTTTTGGGAAAACTGCCACCCAGGCTAATTATTCCATCAATAAGACACTCGTAATAGTTGACCTGGTAGTCAGGGATTTAACCAACATGTGGCCAAGGTAGTAAGAAAATCATTATATGTCGCCCAACTTCTAAGTAAGGGCATGGCATCCTGGTCCAAAGATGTTATAGTACCACTTTATTTGGCCCTTATCAGATCCATCACTGAGTATAATGCCCCCTTCGGCAACAGCTGGAACACCCACAAAAGTTCCTTAGCAGGAGAATTCACTGTATAAACACATTGTCCAGCAGTCTATGTCTGCTGTACAAGGCATTGTCGTGTCCAGCTCTGAGGGACCTATTGCACATCCTCAAAACAAACAGCAACAGAACCACTAGATTCAAGGATTTAAGTTTTGCTTGTAACATAAATAAAATAAGACACATTGGAGAGACAGGTATGTGTCTCAGAGGATCCCCATGCTCTTCAACAGTCTCTCCATCTATGTAAAGCAGAGCTCATCCCTATCCCTATTTAAGTATAACCTTGACCAGTGGATGGGAAATCAGAAATTCACCCAGGGACTAATCCCCATGTCTCTGACAGACAGAGGTAGACAGTAATGCCTAAACATACACCCCCCCCCAACATACACGCACATAACCTCAAGAAATTTATTAACATCGCCCCCGATAAATGCCCATGATACATAGGGACACAAGTGGGGTGTGTTGCACGACGAGGCTTATAAAGGACCTGCTGAGTGTTACCCAATATATTCCTAAGAACCCATGAACCTATTAAAATGGACATAAATATGAAATAAAATCAGAGATGTTCCATTCTCTAAGGGCAAGATCAGTGAGAAAGACTTACTGTAAACATCAGTGATTTACCACAATATTGGTAAGCTGGTTATAAAACAAAGAAACAAGCACACATATGCCATGACTCTTCCTCTTCTTTTGGATTGGGTCAACTCAGAAAAGAAAAAGTAATTCGTTATTACTACTACGGTCTATGCACGACTGTAGTGTATGGACAGATGTAGCCTAAGGAAGATTAACATGGCAAGCTTGCACATGTCTCATTAAATGAATTATCTTGCTGTTTAACTTTTTATAAGCTTGAAAAAGGAGTTATTTTAACGGCCCTTATTAGTCCCCGTAAAATATAAGTTTAAAGACTAATAGACTTTGCATTAACATATTTTTTTCTGAAGGATGTGAAGTCTTAAACTCAAGTCAGTCGTTATTTAGTGACTTCATTTTTTCAGTGATTTGCCACAGTATCTCACATTTTATCAGGACAAGATCAAAAATATGAGCAACAGAGCCGGACAGTCTGCGATTTTTTTTATGAACGTGTAATCCATTTGCCTTTGAAGTGTGCGCACTCATACCCGTTACAGCTGGACTGTTCTTGGGCTCATGCGGACCAGCTGCAGAGGTTCGACTCCGCGTCCTGCAGTTTAATGACACGCCTCTCTAATCACATGACAGTTCATGGTGTACAGTACATCTGTCTATCGGACTAATGGCGACTTGTTACGCACTGGAACATAAAGGGACAAAATCAGGTCGTGGATAGGAAAGTCGGGGTTGGTAAGAAATACAAAACAGCAATCGCAGAACAAGCTGTGGAAGATATAAAGGGGATTACAATTCTGAAGCAGATACAGTTGAGAAGTTAAGTAAGTGGACGTATCTGGACTTTACATCTGGAAGGGATTGTTGGCCATTTCGAAAACGAACAGGTCAGTGACAGCATCCTTCCCTGAGTTGTAACCCTAATTATATATAAGCACCTGCTGTCCAAGGGCTCAGCCACTGGAAACGTTTGCAAGGGTTTAAAGCTTCAAAAGCGCACTGCAAGCTCAAAGCCACAGCTGTACTTTTGGCCAGCTCAGTTGTATCCCTTTTCATTTTGCAATGCTACGAAACGTGAGTTTTGCAGAAGTTGGTTAACTGTGCTATTAACAACAAACTTCCTTTTCCTTTTAACGTTTCTTGAGCTGCATTTGGTTATTGTTGTGAAATTAGTGGGAAAAGGCGCATTTAGTGAGTTGGTCATAAATTGTTTCACTAGCTAATCACTTTTAGTTGACATTATATTATTTTAACAATTGTTTGGGGTGGAACTGTTTGCGGAAATAAAACCCTGAACCGTAAAAGGAATTAATGGTTGTGTTCATTAAACCGCGGAGATTAGCTCAAATTATTATCGTAATGTAGTCCATATCGCTCAACCTCTTAGCACAAAAAAAAAAATTCGGACAAAGTTCCAAATAATGAGGCGACAAAGCCCCCCAAATAGGCACAATGTTTTAATATTTCTCTTATAAACTTAGAAAGTTGCTAGAATAAAAGGTCTTGTGTTAGCATGCATTTTCTGAAGGATATGAAGTTTGAAACTCAAATGTCTGTCATTATTTAGTGAATTCAGTCCTTATTGATTTGTCACAAAAATCCACAAAACCACAAGTTTTATGAGGAATGGATCAAAAATATGAGGCAAAAATCTGGACGTTCTGCAAAAATCTGGGCAGTTGATATTTATGGCTAGTGTTTTGATGTCAGTATTTAATTTGGCTTTTAAACCTGATCTATGTTGTTATATCCAAAACATTCAAATACAGGTTGAATGCCACTGCTTATTTGTTACTTTTGGAAAGCTTTCATTCCCTTAAGGTCAGAATCATGGAAGATACAAGAATAATAAAGGACAATGGTCTCAGATTAGGGATACTTTTAAAAATATTAGTACCACTGACTGTGAAAGGTGACAGAATAAGAGGTGTTGAATCAGAATGTATTTTCAGATGTAAACAGAAGTTTATAATTTTAAAAGTGTCATTATTGTTTAATACAATCCACCTTTTTTTTGCACAAAGTCCTCAATTTTAAGAAGGACATAACAAAAGTTTGAACTAAAATCGGGGACATCCCCAAAAATCAGGGGAACTACAGGGGTAATAATCTAGAACTTAATTACAGTTTTGAATTGATGCATTTTACATAGTATTCTCCATGACTGCAATGTTCAGAAATACTGACATTTTAAAGCATGCTATTGCAAGAAATTTAGCCTGAATTTGTTAGCTTCCTGCAATGCACATTTTGAATTTTACAGACTTTGAAGCATAATCAACTATTGATATTTTACTTTGCATTGTGACAACTTCAGCAAATTTCCTTTTTCTCTTCTATTGACCATTGGCTTTTGTCTCCACTGCTCCTGATTTTCTGAGTGTCCATGGTTTTGGGTCAAAATTTCACCATATCCATCATAAAATAAGATATTTTATTGAGAAAAGGCGGTGAATAGTAACTGGTAAATGAGGGACTGGGTATTTCACATTTTACCTTCCATGTGAGTGTTCACAAAATTGTAGTTATAATCAAAATGTGCTGTTCTATGAGTTTTAGCTATGAATTGGAATTTCCTTCTTTGCATTTTATGTGACCTTCTATTCTCACCATGTTTCCTAACATTAATTCAGAAATCATTAAATACAGTAAAGGGAGGATTTTATGCAAAACAGCAGAGATGATTTACAGTCTATGTAATAGCCTCACAAACTACATTACTAAAGCAATTTCAGTACAGTTAGATTTGCTATATTTTGGATGGTGTTTTTCTAGTTTTTCCCTTTGTAGTGCAAAATAAATCTCCAAAGAATAGATGCTGCAGAGCACTCCAACCCTTGTATCTCAGCAGTAGTATTACAGGAAACTGAATGGTATACAGAGTAACACATTGACTAAGGAAATAGAATAGCTGTGTGGAGAACTTTGAAATTGTGCTATCTGAAGGTAGGATCACATATATGGGGGGGGGGCATACAAAAGGTGGTTAAGTTGTCATTGCATGAAAATGCATAATGTAATTCTAAGAGTAAGCTGACTTGATGGGTAAAATGCAAACTTGCCCCTCACGTGTGCTTCTTCAATTCATCAAAACGACTGCATCTTCCTATGCAGTCTATATAAATATGGATGGCCTTGTGACATACAGCCTGATTCTACAGCCTCATGTAATCTTGGCACCATAAAAGTGCATCACTGTCATCTTCCTCAGTGTTCATGTGATGTATTGGAGCAGGAACTTACATATGCATTAGCAGTAATTCTTAAACTACATTTCACCTGCATTTCAGTGCAGGCATCTCTTTCATTTATTGATCTGGTGCACTATGGGAGTCATACAAATATTAATCTTTCAAATTCTATACAATTAATGTTTGTACTAGTGAATAATGTAAGAGTGCATTCTGTGCATTCAGACATGAGACTAGGGCTGTCCTTTGGAACACTTGTGCAGATGAAGCTAAAAAAAGCACAGCTATCACCACCGAGAGGGCAGTGTAAAAACATGTACACAATGTGAGTAAAAATCTTCCTAGACTCAGAGAAGTGATGAGAGTTGGAAAATGTTATCATATCTGAGACATGTTAGAATAAAAGCTGAGCTATTAGCATATCAACATATATTGAATGCCAGAACAATTGTCAGCTGAAGTCACAAAGACAATAATTAATTTAGCAATGCAGACAGAGCCAGACCATGGTCAAATGGGGCCCTAGGCAGGGTAATAGATCAGGGCCTCCCAGAGCAGCCCCTCCTGCTTCAGACCCCTAACCCCCTCACAGCATCCCCCTCTTCAGCCATTCCAGCATTCCAGTGTTCCATTATTTGGCTATTTCTATTTACCATAAACACTGTTCAAAACTCTCAGTGTGTATATTGTTTTCTTATTTACTTCTACGGCGATTACATGTATTGAAATAAAGTAGCACAAACACAAATAGCCATTTTCTAAACAAACAATACAGTCTCATAATGAAACAGACTTAACATGAGAAGTTATCTTCTCTGCCTTTGAAACTCACATTCATTGAAACAGCATTAAAACCTACATTCAAAGAAAATGCATCTGGCCAGTGGAGGATTAAGTATACCTTTGGGCTGTTTTCAAACCATAGGCTCCTTGCCAACATTTTTAGGGCCATGCATACATGTATGCGTTCTTTGATTCACCTTCCTGATTGTATTAAATTATATTCCTTGTATAGTAAAGCACCACTTGTTAGAATGAGTTTTAAATTTGTAGTTTTGAACCTTCTTCCAGTAAGCAATGAAACAAAATGTATGAACCAATAATGACAAAACTACCCATTTCAGAAAATTTCAACCATAAAAGGCCACTCAGACTTCTGCCATTACAATCCACTAATATCCATCAATAAGTACAATCTCTGCAGAAGTAAAAGTCATCCGTATAATTCCACATTAAGGAGATCTGTAACTAATGAAGAGGTTGCTACTGACAAGCAATTTTATATTTCAGTGTTTCATCTAAAAATCCAATGCCTGCTGGCCTTGAAGAATTAATTGCCTGTGTTACATTACAAAAATTTGGTAAACTGATAATATTAAAATAGGGAATGACTGACAAACCAACAACAAGTTCATAATCAATAGGCATCTCATACAAAGGAGGACACACACAGGAGTGCAGAACCCCTATAACCCCTTAAAATGCACCAAATAATCAGCAAATAAAAGAGAACTGCAATATCAGGACTCCATCTTCATGGTGCAGGAGTAGAATCCACAGCCTTCTGCACCAAAGGCAATTATGCTACTAACACTGCTTTCAAATTCTACAGCACAAACAGTGTCTGCCATTTGGTAAACAAAACAGCTAGATGCACATTGAAAACAGACTTAGCATGTGCAACAGTAAACTTCTCTTCTCTTGAAAATCACAGTTCCATGAAAATGCACTGAAACTCATAACCCCTTGAAAATGCACTGAAACTCAACATTTCCTAAAAATGTAGTGAAACTCAAACTCACAATTCTGTCAGCAATTTGTTAGTTGGTGTAGAGCATTCAGGTTCTTGTATCCTGTAACCAAATCTGATCAAGTTAATTGAATAACCTGCCCCCTTCCATCTAGGGCATTACATACTGTGATACCTCTCAACCTCTTAGTGTAAGAAATCCGGACAAAGCCTAAAATAATGGGGATACAATGGCCCAAAATAGGGGCAAATCTTAAATATTGCTCTTTTTAACTTAGAAAGTTGCCAGAATAACAGGATTTGTGTTAGCATGCATTTTCTGAAGGATATGAATTCTGAAACTCATATATATATGGTATTATTTAGTGACTTCAGTCCTCCGTTATTTGCCAGAAAAATACACATTTTCTGAGAAACAGACCAAATCTGAACAGTTGGGAGGTATTTTAAACACACACACATGAACACACATGAACACACACACACACACACACACACACACACACACACACACACACACACATACACCTTCTCTTTCATGTAGCAATACACACACACACACACACACACACACATACACACACACACACACACACACACACACACACACACACACACACACACACACACACACATACACACACACCTTCTCTTTCATGTAGCAATATAGCAATACACACACACACACACACACACACACACACACACACACACATACACACACACATACACACACACACACACACACACACACACACACACACACACACACACATACACCTTCTCTTTCATGTAGCAATATAGCAACACACACACACATGAACACACACACACACTTTATCTCTCATATGAACAGAATGGCTAGTTTAAATTACATACACACACATACACATACATACACACACATATATACACAGTCTCTCTCAGTGGGCCTCTCTCCCTGCAGGTACGGGGCCCTAGGTGACTGCCTATGTCACCTAGTGCTGGATCCAGCTCTGAGTGCAGTTAAGTATTCAACAAGTAGAAGAATCACCATGGTCACCTTAGACATAGAAAAGCACAAGCATATCACAGGCAAAGTAGACAGAGTTCTTTGCGGAAGCCCTAACAACTCAGAATTAAAAAAAAAAAGAGAAAGAAAATGAAAGGGTAATAAACGAAGATTATTATAATCATGAATCAGAATTAAGTATTGTTATGCTGTATGGATTTGCCACATGTGGCTTACAAAACTTTACTGCACAATCATCCTGGAACATATTTGTTCCTGGTGTCTTACACATGGTAGTGCTTGGGACCTTTCTACTGAAACCTACTGAGGAGTTACTGAACTGAACCAGGTGCTCAAAAATAAGGCTAAAACATTTATTTTTGGATTGACCATTGACTGACAACTAGGAAACAATAAGCAGTATATCATATAATCTGCTGCACATGTTGCTTCCAATGTCAGTCATACAAAATTAAGTAGAAAAATTCCTTATTGTTTCTTCTGTGAAGGTGATATGTTGTGCATGTATAGAGGGATTAAGTCTATCTTCCCAATTGTAAATTGAACTGCAGCCAGCACATCAAATTACAGTTGTCAAATCTCCATTAACTTGTAAATGTAATCAGAAGTTCATTAACAAGATAAGATCCTTCACTGTGTAAGGCTCATCATAGCATAACAAATTAAATTTAAAAATAGTTTTGCAAAGAGATAAGCCTCTTGAACTCCTAAACCCTTACTACTTGTATATACCAGCTTTGACCTCATTCCAAGCTCATTCCAGTCTCTATATCCTGTTTCCCCTGCCGGTCACAATTACATATTGTCATTTTTCAAGATGATGTACAATAAACAGAATGGTCACCTTGTGACAACCATCTGACTATCACTGCTAATGTACTATCCCACAGGTTGAGGGTTTGCTCCATTATAGAGCAAATCCAAACAGCACTTGAACAAGTGGGGGAATGAAAGAATAGTGAGGAAAGAAGCAAGTCTGCAGTGACTCACACACACACACACACACACACACACACACACACATACACACACACTCACACACACACACACACACACACACACACACACACACACACACACACACACACACACACACACACACACACACACACACACACACACACACACACACACACACACACACACACACTCACACACACACACACACATGCACACACACACACACACACACACACACACACACACACACACACACACACACACACACACACACACACACACACACACACACACACACACACACACACACATCATGTAAAATGTAAATCTCCAAAGGAAAGAAAAGCACATTGTGGATCTCAAGGGATGCAGTTATCAATGCCATGGAAAATAAAATGATATTCAAAAAGTGTGAGGAAATCAGAAAAACACAAGGAATTGTTCCATGTGAGGCAGGAAGAAGCAACTAAATGACTTTAAAGAACAAAGCTTGTACTGAAGGAAAGTAGCAAGGAATTATGGGAAAGGAGTTAAAACGTTATACTACTCTTATTAAACAGGCAAGAAGGACATTGGAGGGAATGATGAGTGTAGGATAAAATGAAAAGGAAGATATGCTGAGTGAATATTTTTGATCACTTTCTTCAAAGACAGATAATTGCTTACAGTAGATAAAACAGCCAATCAGCACACAAAAGCCAATGCTGGAAATAAACCAGTGAAGTGCAACAAAAAACAGAAAGGCTATCACTACTGTCAGCATAAACCTTTATTAAACAACAAATGGATAAGTGCTTTCACATATAATACATTTCTTCAGATCCACATATATAAAAAGCCAAAGTAACGACCTTTTAAAACATGAAACACCAATCACAAAACAATATAAAAATAACAACCAATCATATTAAAAATTCAATTTACATCCTTTTAGGGCAGATTTTAAACAAACACTTGTATTAATCCCTAGATGTTTGTCAGCCTGTAATCTAAATAGCCATTTTAGTTCCATTTGTTCTATGTAGTTGTTCAAATCACCACCTCTAATGCTTTCTTTCATACATTGTAAAGTTTTAAAAGAAAATCTATGACCATTATTCTCACAGATATGCTTAGCTAATGCATTTTTTCATGTTCATGGTATTAATATCATAACTATATCTTAAGATTCTTTCTTTAAATTTCATCAGAGTCTTTCCAACATAAAAACATGTGCATGCATCACAGGTGACTAAATAAACACTATGTGATGTTTGACAGTCTACATAATGCTTAGGATTAAAAATAAAATTAAACAGAGGGTGTTTAAAAATCTGTTGTTTTGAAATAGCTGGGTATGCTTTATACCTTCAATAAGGGAAGGTACCTACCCTTTCAGTTCTTTTATGTTGTATCTGTCTAAAATTACAAAGCAAGTCTTTAAGACTATTACTGTTGTTATAACTGAAGCTAGGTTTGGGTCCAACAATGTCAGCTGTTTTTGTATCAGTAGTCAAGATCTGCCAATTCCTATGTATAATGTCACATATAGAGTCCACATCATCACTGAACCTAGTAATAAACCTCAATCCATGTTGGGTAGAGGTGTCCTTCAGGCGGCCACTAGCAGATTTATGTCAATGGCCATCAGAATAATAGATTTTAGCTATGGTACGTCTGTTATTTAAAGCCTCACTTTTAATGCCATCTATTTGTTTTTTACCATAGCCTCTGGCCAAAAATTGTTTACTGAGTGACTTCATGATTTTAGTAAATTCATCCTCTGTTGTACATAACCTAGAGGCTCTTATAAACTGGCCCTTGATAATATTCGGAAACATGTGTCTGGGATGCATGCTCCCATATGATAGTAGACTATTCTTCAAGCATACCTTCCTATATAACATATTATTAATGGCACCTGAAGAATCCATGTAGAGCTGGACATCTAGAAAATCTACATTACAGTTTGAAGCTATCATAGTTAATCTTAAGAAATCAGTAGTTGTTTCTAAATATATAAATTGTATTAACAATATTTCACTACCAGTCCATACAAGGAAGATATCCACAAAACAGCGATAAAACCTGATGTACTCTGAATACAAATTATTGTTGAAAACATACTTATCTTCCTAGTAATACATGACGAGGTTCACGTAAGAATTTGCACATGGGGTGCCCATAGCAAAACCCCATTTCTGCAGATAGATGTCATTGTGAAAAGTGAACACATTGTTTTCTGAAATGATCTCTACCAAAGTACAAATGAGCATAATGGTGTCACTGCTGCATTCACCTTTAACAGTTAATACTTCCCTTACAGTCTTGATTCTAAAAATGTTGGGTGTAATAGTGAAAAAGTTTTTAGCATCTAAGGTCACCAAGAACCAGACAGATACATTATTGGCACTACTCATAAATTGATATAAATCAGACAAAAAATGATTACTGTCTTTCAAAACTGTTGGCAATAATAAGACAGGTAATTGGGTAAGGTGAAGAATGGGATTGATAAAATATACTATATGCACAAAAAATGTTACAAAATATTTTTTTTAAGATTAAAGCTGGATATTGCAGTGGGACCAGGTGTCATTCATTGTATCAGTTGAGAGATTAACAGATTAAGCAAAGACTATTAGAAGAATTTCTGAACAGAGCATGTCCATGGTCTCCCAGACTAGAGGCATGTAGATGGTTACATTGCTATTAATCAAGCATCTTTTCAAGGAATCTTGCTACAGCAAGCCTTTTCCATTAAATGGGCTCTTAACTACTATCACATTTCATGACGGGGTTCCCATACAGGGGGCACCTCTCCCCTTAGTATAAGCAACTCTGAGGTTGCATGATTTTAGGGTTATAATGTTAATCATTTCGGGCTTGTTTGATAGAATGGGCTTCTCAGAAAAACAACTCAGTTAACCACAGAAATGGCTTTGTGGATGTTTCTGCTTTTGGAAAGTAGTATCAGAAAAGAGATGTAAAGTGAGGGACCAGCTGGCTTGTCATCTGTTGTAGGAAAAAAATGTGGAATTTTGTTTGTGTGAGGTTAAAACATGGGTGATGGAAAATTTCTTAAGTCTTAATGAAGGGAAGACAGAAGTAGTGCTCTTTGGTCCAAGCCATTACACTGATTCCTCTATGGTGGATTGTGGTGAATTGACTCCTTATTTAAAGGATATTGTTGTTAATTTAGGAGTGAAGATAGATACAGATTTATGTTTTAGGGATTATGTAAATGGGGTTGTGGCATCTTCTTTTTATCATTTAAGACGTTTGGCTAAAGTAAAGCCATTTTTGACTAGACATGATCTTGAAATTGTGTTGCATGCATTTATAACTTCACGTCTAGACTACTGTAATTCCATTTTATTTGGAGCGAGTCATGGTGTTTTACTTAGATTACAGCTTGCTCAAAATGCTGCAGGGAGATTTTTGGAAGGCAAGCGTAAATTTGATCATGTTATGCCTATATTGGCAGCTTTACATTGGTTACCTGTTTTTTATAGGATTTATTTTAAAATTTTGTTATTGGTTTATAAGGCTCTGAATGGTTTAACCCCAAAATATTTGGCAGAGATGTTGCATCCTTATGTTCCTACTAGGGCACTTCGTTCAGAAGATTTGTCCCTGCTTGTAGTTCCGAGGACATGATTAAAGATGCGAGGAGATAGAGCCTTCTCAGTTGCAGCTCCAAAGCTTTGGAATGAGCTTCCGCTTTATATTAGGCAGTCCTCCTCTGTGGCAGTTTTTAAATCAAAGCTAAAAACCTACTTTTATGAGTTAGCTTTTAATAGTGTGGGATGATTGCTTATGTTTAATGTTGTATTTATTGTATTTTGTGAAGCATTTTGGTGGCATTTTTATGTCTGTAAGGTGCTATATAAATAAAATTTGACTTGACCTTACTTGACTATAAGGAAATAATTATCTAGTGTCTGGAGGCCAGAAACTGTAGGACTCCAGGCAGCATGAATTCACAAAAAAAAGACCGTCCCTGCGATTCATGAAGCTCAGGGCAAGGACGGCATTAGCCTTGAACTGACCGTGCGGCGTAGAGATGGTGCAGCAGCACCATATGCATATTAATGAAGGTGCGCTGTGGCAACATCCACGTGCACAGGAAATGTGCGCAAGTGCAGGGGGCGTGTTTAAGCGCTGCACGGAGGCGTGAACATGTCGGCTACAATCGCGCAACCTAAAATGCTGACTAGTACAGCCTGCCTTTAATAGTAATCACTCCTGTCAGTGTCCGTGGATACTGAAATGTATGCAAAGCATACAAGAGAGTTCAGTGGACACCAAAATAAAAAGTAAACACAAAAGCACGTAGCTGAATTTTGAGCCCCCATCCCTCGAACAATGACATTTAAAACCCTGTGTCCGTATTTCATTGTAGTGTTGATTGTTATAGCAAGTAGAAGCGAAATGCAGCATGTTTGCGTGCTGCTGCCCTTTGCTAAGCCTAGCCCAATGGTTAGGGTTACCACCTGTCCCACTTTGCGAGGGACAGTCCCTCTTTGGGCAGTTGTGTCCTGACAAAAAAATATTAAAAATGGCAAATGTCCTGAGATTGTAGGCATAATTATGTCCCATATTTTATGTAATAGTTACATAAAATAGTTATTTCTGTATCTAAAATACCTAAATGTTACAAGAAACAGAATAAGCAACTAAACTGCTACAAAAATAAGCTTTTATTTAGGCAAAAAAGTTATATCCTTTGTACTGACCGTGTTCATGTGTCGGCCTGTAAAATCTGATGTGTGTCACGAAAATGTCCCACTTTGGCCATTTGAAAAGTTGGCAACCTTACCAATGGTCAGAGCATTTGCTCAAAATCTACCCATTCACAGTCCGAGTTGTCCTTGTCTGGACGGCCCAAAGATGAATGGGTATTACCCGGGTCTACCTACCATGTCATGAAAGATAAGTATTTGCGTGTACCTATGTGCATGAAGTACAGCATGTGGAAGACCAAATATGTTAGGGTTGTCCTCACAACCATATTGGTACCAGAGATATGTAGAGTATGCAATGTGTACTGCTGTCTGTGCCATGGGCCAGCAACCAGAGAAGGGATGAATGGTGTGTTTGTGGGATTTGGGGGGGGGGGGGTTGATGGGTAATGTAATAATTCGCCAAGGGGAGACTGGGTTGGATGTACAATAGGTGAACTGGAGGTGTACGAAGGAACAGTGGGTGAGTCAGAAAGGAAACCAAAGAACATACATTCACATCCCCAATACACTCTGAAAAGCCATACTGCAGAACACAGTCCCACAAACATATGAACATTAAAATGTGTGATACACATGTACGGAAATGTTACCGGTTCACACCCACATAATGGTCTGGCCTGAACTGAGCCATCCACCCACAACACACCTGGATACATAATTGAATACCCATAATCCTCTCCATAGCACACCATCCCCCCTTTGCTGAACGCCCACCAAAACCACCCATACTTGGGCTGCTAGCTTGGCGCAGCCATATCTGCACATAGTGCTCCCTTCCCACATCTAGTAGGCAGTTTCACCCTAGGCAGTCTCAGGCTTGCAAACTAGGTATCCCATGCATGCATAACTCACCCTCATTTTCATACAACCAGAAGAACGGGGTTCATCATCCACAATTTTTGGACATCCCTCATGGGATAAGTGTCTGTTCTCAAGATTAGACTTTGTGGCATAACACAATGTCCAACCCTGTTGCCATCTGGGCACAAGTCAGATTAGCAGTACTTGTCCACAACCCTGCTCAGCATCCACCCGGTCCTGCAGAACCTACGACCCGGGATAAAACACCTGACCGTGATGCACATCTCTCCATGTGCATTATCGGGAATATATACCTTTCACATGTTCCCAAGAAGCTTCCCCATAACCATCTTCCAAATAGTACATGTCCACAAATTACATACCCTGTCCAGGTTCCTCGTCGTAATGATGCACACAGCCCCTGTATACAAATGGTACAGGTCCCTCCCGGATGCAGTTGTTCATATACATGGCCATGTATAACTCCAGATATGTAGTCATATATCTATAAATGTACATACTTATATTCGCATAGCTACACATCACACATACATGCATATAAGTAGTTGTCAAGTATGTGTCCTATTCATAAATATGTATACTTGCAAATGTATACATATGCCTTTCAGAAAAATTTGAACATTAACATGTACTATACATATGTACACCGACCAACTGTCACATTTGTTGCCAGTAGTGTGGAATGCCTGTAGTAAAGTCATATATCCTAATTACCATCCATACAGAATGTATCATGGATGGTTTAGTGGCAAAACCAGTGACTATGGTGTTTCTGTTCCCGGGTCCAAGCCATGCAAGGGCTGCTAATTTTATATGATGCCCAGAATGATGGCAGTGAGATATCGGGTGATTAAGGCACATTCAAGCAGATGTAAGCAGGTATGAGCGATGGTAAGTGGCGGTCATTCAACAGTATGGGAAATGTAAATAAGCATGTAGGTGTATATGCATGTGCATTTAAAGGCATATATATATATATATATATATATATCCAGAAGATTGAACATGGTCACAATAAAGCAGTCATAATGAATGTGAAGGGAAAGAGCAGCGGAACCCCCCGTATTATTTAATGCTGTCATATCAAGCTGGCCAGAGGTGAGTAAACCTTTTGCATTTCCAACCACAGTTAGGATTCTAACAGTGGAACTAAGTTTGTCCACATGCTAAGTCTGACTTTCAAACAGGTACAGGGCACTCCCAGTCACCATTCAGACAAGCCAAAAAACAGAAGACTAATTGAGTATCCTGACCATTATATGAATGTATGTCCCAGGACTATAAACTTGGGATGTCTGAATATACTTGGAGTGAGCCAACATACGAGATGTGTCTAAAGCAGTAAGGAGTTGCGCATGTTTAGTGGTATGTTTTATTCCCCACCAGAGAATAGATGACTGCTGTGTTAGTGATGTTTTGATGTGTTTGTTCTGGTAACTATGAAC